>NC_056733.1:119727214-119742214 GCF_019279795.1 Protopterus annectens | reverse complement strand
AGGCACAGAAAAAGAACCTTGCAGACATGTCAAGACTTCAAGGGTTAACATCTTTTAGAAGCAGGAATGTTAAAAAGACCCCCCCCCCCAGAATCTGAAGACAGAGGATGATAAAGTTAGGGATAATGTGAGGAAGTTACTTTTCTACAGAACTGGTGCAGATCCTAGAAGCAGTCTAAACATGAAAACACAGGGTATTGTCCAGTACAGTTACTGAATGCTGGAATCCAAAAACATCTACTGACCTTGTGACCGCCTTGTAAAACATCACTCAAGTCATCTGTTGAAACTGTTAGTCTGATACAGGAGCTGTGTCTCATAGGACTTGTACTGGGCCTGAACTGTTTAAGAAAGACATGGGTTTAAAATGTCCTGAAGATAGTGTTGTTACACAAACAGTGAAAAGCAACACTGTCCTCCTGAGTATAGTGTTGTCTTTCATTGTTTGTGTAATGGAAACTGATACTAGATGTTAGTAGTACAAGTGTTTAGAGATAATTTTACAAAAATGTCAAAGCTATGAACAAGTAAAACATTTACATGGCTTTAACTGTAACAAAATCTCTTATGAAATCAGCAACTGTAGTTTCTGAAACTGTATTCATTTGATGGCTCCACACTGTGTTGGCTGATATTTCTGGGTCAACATTCAGCTAGCATCATTAATCCCACTAATGGATTACTGGCCAGATGATGAAATCTTTAACTGGGCTTTCCAATTTCTTCACAGTTTTTTGTAATTTCAAAGCTTGTTAAAATCTTTGAGTTTGTAATTCAGTGAGGTAGCCCCTACAGCTACAACATCTTCTGTCATGCATTGTAAAGTTGTTGTTTTGTAAGGTTAGGGAAAGTTTGGGAAATACGATTAAGGAGTTTATATACTGGACACTTGTTTGTTGAATAGCACTAATCAATGGCCACTTGAAGTGTTTTTTGTCAGAGGTCATCGCAGTTCAAGTGTGATGGGTATACTTTGTTAATTTGATTAGAGCAGAGATGCTCTCTGTGTTTCCCGGACAATTACAGATAATGAAGGACAGGAGGAAAGAAGGCCAGTTTTATCCCTTAACTTCCTCTCTTATTTATTTTGAGCATGTTGATAGACTGTACCACGTGGGTCCTTCCTAGTCGTGACCTAGTTAAAATTAGGAAGCAAGTATGATAATACAAGTCAATAAAAATTATAAACATTACAAATAGTACAGTCGCACTACTGCACAGTATAGTGTTGTGTATATGTCATGGTTATTTTACTGTCGAGTTGAGCTATTAAAAGTTTACTTCTTTCATTTATACAGCTGTGGCCTCCCTTTAGGAAATTTGTCCTAAAGGCCAGCATTGACAGAAAAATACAAATTGTCCTAAAGACATAAGTAAAGTAATGCAAATGTACTCCCTCAAACAAAAGTAATTATTCAAGCTCGGTTACTACAAATTGTAGCCATGCTTGAGGGAATGACATAGCTCTCCTCATCTGCAGCCGGTGAATGTGTAGGACTAGTTATATCAAAAGGTTACGTCATGCACGTCATCTGTATAAGACTTTTTTGGGATTCTGATTTCTTTGTTACCACACTGAGCCACCAGATTATGCTTTATTGTTTATAGTTCTGCCATGATTTATCTACCTAAGCTCTTTTATGCTTCTGTGAATATCCTGGGCTGTTACATCTGCATAAAACTAATTATTTTTATCTAAAGTCTTTTGAAACTGTTAGACCTAACACACCTGCAAATGCATTCTGACAAGCATGTTGACAGGGAAGATAGTATCTTTTGTCATCGTTACAAGCAAGCCCTTGAAGTCCAAATATTTCAGGGAAAGTTCTGGGCTCTTGGGCTTGCATGCACTCACTGTCTGTTTAACACTGAGGTATATGTGCCCCTTTTTAAGTTTAGGTATTCAAGACCAGTTCCACTAAAGTTTTACAGTTTTGGAGTCATCAGGTTTTACAGCTAGCAACATGGCAGGATGACATCCTATACATAGAGTGGGGGAATGTGTGTTAATAATTGTACTAAGCTTGGCAATTAAGGGCAGTGGACATGGCAAGGTGACATCCTATACACAGAGTGGGGGAATGTGTATCAATAATTGTACTAAGCTTGGCAATGAAGCGCAGTAGACATGGCAGGATGACATCCTATACACAGAGTGGGGGAATGTGTATTAATAATTGCACTACGCTACTTGTATGAAACTAGAAAAGAAAGCCTAATGAAACAATACTGTTATTTTAATTAATTGAGTCACATGTTTCAGTGTGGTACACAGGGGTCCACCAGCAACAGCCCGGTACAATGTATTATAATATTACCATGAGACTGCCCCTGAGTTTACGGTAACTAGAATGTAATGACTGCGGCGACCCAGCACGTACTAGCTGTGGTCAGTACATTTGTGGCTCACAGTGTTTATCACAGGATAGTGCTGAAACCTAGGACAATATTCATGGATGCAAGTTCAGATTCCCTAAATCCACCTTTAAACAGAATATATCACCGTACATTCCTCAGAAACACTAACAAAGTCTGGTTAATGCCCTGCATTGGGTATGGTCCTCATTATGTTAGCTGCAGGAGTTTTGCAGGGCTCTTGGGTGTCTCTTCTTCTGTCCATCTGTGTTACCTTCAACTTATATAAACTATGGTAAAGATAGCACAATACAATAATGTTGAATAGTACAGTAATATTGGCTTTATGCATGATATATGATACATGTAACCTATTCTACAACCTAGCCTGTGACAATCAGAAGGATCATTATTACAGCATCTCTTAGTATCGACCCAGCTAAGAAATAAATCCAAAAATATATCTCACTAAGAAATATTGTCAACAAATGTAGGGGCTTGACAGAATGAAAGCAGTGAGACTACATAAACTGGTCAGTGATCCAGCTGAGGTATTTCCTGTCTCCAGATGCCTGGAGGTATATCTCATCATATCCAGCCCTACACTGAGCTTACACTGGATGTACTGGCCAAAACAAATTAAATACTTAGGATGCTCTACAGATTCAAAATCTGTTTTACCCCATTACAACAACACCAATTGCCAGAAAGTTTCTTCAGTCACTTCTAATATGGGGTGGTATGGTCTCTCTGGGAGTATAGCTTATAACTCTGTTTGCGCAAGGCTAGTATACTGGACACAGGGACCAACAGACTTTAATATTAACGCGGCACAATGTCCAGCTATCCCTGATCAACTCTACATCTAAGTAGGACAGAGTTTCAGTTCAGAATCACCTATAAGGCTAGCTCTAGATAGCCTAAATGCTTCAGATAGATCTCTAGCCTCCAACAATCTGCTTGTATCTTGCCTCTTTATTTGCATCTTTATATTGTGTCTTTCGGCTTTTCCCGATTAGGGGTTGCAACAGCGGAACTCCGGTCTGCTAATGATTGGTAGTTAATTTTTATGTGCCGAGGTATCAGCCCTGATGCACAACTTTCAACGAAGGTATGCCCATTCACGCATATCTCCACGCAGAAGACGCTCTAGCTGAGAATCGAACCAGACAGCATCATACTGTGAGGCGACAACGCTACTGCAGCACCATCTTTATATACACTGCAAAAATGGCAGATGCTGCATTGCAATGAACATGTAAACAACTTAAAAACAAATAAATACATTTAGTTGAATGAAAATCACAGTAAACAGTCACAGTGCTTCCGTCAGTAAAGGAGGCTTCATCAGATTGTGATACAAACACTGAATTCTTTTTATATAAACAATAATCACCACCACTTGCCAACAAGCTATATGATGCAATGTCATTATTTGTACCTCATGTTTCTGTTCTTCTTCAGATAGATTTTAAAATTCTCCTCATTGATACCAAGACTCTGCAGGCAATTTTACCTAATCTGCCAGCAGTTTTTATGATAAGCTTGTTAAGCATTTTACAGACGATATTTCATTGCATGGTGTGATCGTGTGTCAACTTTAAAAATGTTTGTGTCTTACTCAAATGTTTCCTCAAACTATTTAGAGTTAATGCATAGTAACAACACCCACATAATTACTTTCTTGGATCTAGATATTTATAAAGTTAATAGTACGTACATATAAGAGCTACTAGATATTATTACAGACTAATGCATACCTTAGGTGTGACTGTATGCACCAAAAGGCTTGAAGGTTAACACAGTAAAGGGTCATTTTATAAGATCTAGTCCCATCACTGATAATGATGACCTTTTTGATAAAGCAGGTACATCATTAGCTAACAGATTTTGTAGAAGAGGATTCCTTCCTGCCCTAGGGAATGCTAAACTGGGCAAAGAAAAAATCAGGGAAACTGACCTAATGCCAAATGCAGAGACTAGCTAAAATGGCGACTAAAAATATTCTGGATGGTAAAGATTATTCTCTGGATATGCTGTTAGCTAACTCTTTAGATGCGAAACCTGTTAATTATCCACTTGAGAATAATTGAAGAATTTTAATGGATTACCCTACCACTTGACAACAAGCTACATGATGGAATTCCTTTGCACGATAGGAATAAACTTTTTTTTTCTGTTTTTTGCTAAAAGGAGTGGTAGAAGCTTGAAAAAAAATGTCATGGAAGACAATAATTTGTTGCCAGCAGCTAAAGCAACTGCAAAAGATATGGAGAAGTGTAGAAACTGCAACAAGTGCAAGTTCATCAACCACTGAGCTTTATGTTTAACTAAATGGAAAAGGAGTACAATTGCAAGTTCTTGGTACATTTTATTGCAAATCTACATCTGCCGCTTATGTTGCATGTTGCAGTGGCCCACATTTTATACAAGGAAAACTTGTAAAGTATCACATACCAGAATTTTTGAGCATATGAAATGCTGTTTATAGTGGATGCTCTAACAATACCATTTCTAGGCACTCAGTTGCTTGTTCGGGCAGCCACGGTGGTGCAGCAGTTAGCATTGTCGCCGCACAGCAACAGGTTCTCTGGTTAGATTCTTGGCTGGGGTGCCTTCTGTGTGGAGTCTGCATGTCCTCCCTGTGGTCGTGTGGGTTTTCTCCGGGTGCTCCGGTTTCCTCTCACATTCCAAAGACATACAGTAGATGGATTGGACACTCTAAACTGGCCCTCGGTGAGAGTGTGTGTGTTTGTGTGTGTGTGTGTGTGTGTGTGTGTGTGTGTGTGTGTGTGTGTGTGTGTGCATGTGTGTGCCTTCTGTGGAAGGTTGGGCGCCGGGTTGGCAACTCGACACCGTAAAACTCCACTGCCAATCATGAGCAGACAGATGATCTGCTGTGGCGACCACTAACCAGGAAAAGCCAAAAGAAGAAGTAACTTGGCAGCAAGTCAAATTTTTTTTTGTTTACTGTGACTGACAATGTTTACACAGCTGAAAACAGATTAGATTAAAAAAAAAAAAAAAGATGAATTAGACAGGAAGGAGTACTGCTGACAGGTGAAGTTAAATGCCTGCAGTAGTCCTGGTATTAGTAATAAGTTTACCTGAAGAAGAGAAAATCGAGATAAGAAGTTACATCATATGACTTGTCACATGATTATTATTTTATACATTTGTTAAGCAGATAAACTCACTGGACAATAGTACAATAGTAACCCTTTTCAGAGGTGAGTCAGGAGCACTGTCTAGCTAAGTGACACAATATGCAAATGTAGGAGTGACAACCCACAACTGGACCAGTAATCAAGGAGCCTCAATCCTCACCACTGGCAACAGTGGGGGACGTACACTGGGAGGATAACAGGTACACACAGTATTTCCAGATGCAGCTCACTGCATCAAGTGCAACTTCCCTTAAGAGCAAACAGAGACCGCAGTCAGTTTGGGGCTGGTTTCTTCCTCTTTCTTCAGATCCCCAGTAAGACTCCCCAAGCCAAGATCTATCAGCACCCTCTCTGTCCAATCAGTGCTTTATGTCCCTGCCCAAGTAACTGACACACACACTCTTTGAGGTTTGATTTACATATACACACACACACACACACACACACACACACACACACACACACACACACACACACACACACACACACACACACACAAACACACACCTGGGAGAGGCTGGCACAGGTTTACTAGCTATGCCTCCTTCTGCCCAGACTATAAGGTAGTTACCACTGCCACCAGTCAACTCCTTATCAGCTACTTTAAGGAACTTAACAAAGGGTGTCCAATCTTACTGTGTAATATTAATTTTAATACAAATGGTAGTTTGACCAAGAACAAGGCTATTAGGAGTGGCCCACACAGTGTCATCAAATAAATATGCAAGTACTATCAAAACTTAAATATCTCTAGGCAGATCAGCCACTATGAAAGGTTTAAATATATTTAATGATAAATAATAAAAGCACAAGAAAATACTCAGTATATATTCACTGTGACATCAGAGTTCAATATCACAGGAAATATTTAAAACATCATCGCAGGACAGTCTCAAGTAAATAAAGAAAAATATCAAAACTAAGCTTCACTACATTCCTCACTGAATCTAAGAGAATTACTATGCTCTAGTTAACGTATTAATTAGAGCAAGGCAGATGTTGTGGTGAATGGTTCTTCACAGGTCCAAGAGAATACAGAATGCTCTGTCTCTCTAAGTGACTTTTCAAATAACATATAGGTGCTCTTCTTCCTCTGAGGAAACCTGGGTGAGTACAGCCTCTCACCCTATGGTTTGAAGCATCCACCTGTACAAAAATTATTTGTTGTAATCTGGACTGGCTAACACAGGGGGTCCTCCCAAAGCTCCTTTAAGCTTCTGGAATGCCTGGTCACATGCTGGGGTCCACACTACCTTATTTGGCCTGTTTTTCCTTATCAGATCTGTGAGGGGAGCAACTATGGTACTATAACTGGAAACAAACCTTCTGTAGTACCCTGCTGTCCCCAAAAATGCCCTCACCTGCTTTTTGGAAACAGGCCCAGGCCATGCCTGAATGGCTTCCATGTCTGATCTTACCACTCCCCAGTCTATGTCCCAGGTAGGACATCTCTGCCATACTCACCTGATACTTACTGGGCTTAATGGTCAACCTGCCTTCTGTAGTCTGCCCAGCACCTCCCTGACATGCTGAAGGTGTTCTTGCCAAGAATAGCTGTAGACAGCAATGTCATCAAGGTAAGCAAGGGAAAAAACTCCTGCTCCTGCTTGGATACATTCTACCTGCCTCTGGAAAGTTGTTGGGGCATTTTTCAACCCGGGGCATCTTCGTGAACTGATACAAGCTGAAAGGAGTCACAAAGGCTGACCTCTCTCTAGCATTTGGAGTCAAGGGCACAAGCCAGTAGCCCTTGGCAAGATCAGTAATGGTAAGATACTTAGCCCCACCCAGCTGCTCTAGGGCTTCATCTGTATTAGGCATGGGGTAAGCATCTGAGTCTGTGACTATTTAGCTTTATGTAGTCCACACAGAATCTGGCACTGCCATTCTTCTTTGATATCAGCACTACAGGGGAGGCCTAGGGACTGCTGGACTCCTGGATTACCCCTAGTTCCAACATTTCCTGTATCTCCTCCCTCAGTTCTGTTTGACTCTCTCAGGCACCCTATAAGGAATCTGCATAATAGGCCTTTGGGGTCCTGCATCCACATGGTGCTGCACCAGGTAGGTGCACCTGGTTTCCCAGTGAACATTCTCCCAAACCCCTGTAACACTGCTCAGATTTCTTGAAGCTGAGTAGGGGATAGCTGCTGGGACATTGCTATACCTTCCACTGAGGTGCCAGTTAGAGCTTCACTGAAGAGATCAGTCACCAAATCCCCCTCAGACTCCTCCTGCCATCCACTGCAAATACTCAGCACAAGGGCCTCTCTATCATGGTAAGGTTTCATCATGTTAAGGTGGTACCGTTTGTGCCTCTGTCTCCTGCGTAGCAGTTCTACTATGTAGTTAACATCACTGACCTTCCTTACTACTTTGAAGAGTCCCTTCCAAGCTGCCTGCAGCTTCTTGTGTCTGACAGGAATGAGAACCATAACCTGCTGATCCACAGCATACTCCCTGGTTCAAGCATTCCAGTCATACCAGACCTTTTTCTGCTGTTGGGCATCTGTCAGGTTCTCCTGGGCCAAGCCCATGAGTTCCCTGAGCCTGGTCCTGAGGTTTAAGACATATGCCACAACAGATTCCTTGTGGGATTCACACTCACCCTACCACTCATTGTGAATCAAATCTAGAGGTCCTCTCACCCTTTGCCCATACAGCAACTCAAAAGGTGAAATATCTGTGGATTCCTGGGGTATCTCTCTGTAAGCAAACAACAGATATGGCAAATATTTGTCCCACTCCCTCTTAAAGTGGTCTGCAAATGCCTGTAGCATGGTCTTTACTGTAGAATTTAATCTCTCCACTAGACCATTAGTCTGGGGATGGTAGGGGGTGGCCTTTAGGTGCTTCATCCCACAGTGCTTCCACAGACAAGCCAGCAGGCCTGACATGAAACTGGCATCTCTGTCAGTCAGTATTTCTTTTGGGGAACCTACCCTGCTGAAAATCTCTAGCTAAGCATTTGCCACCTTTTCTGCATCAATGGATGACAGAGCCACCATCTCAGGGTATCTGGTAGCATAATCTACTACCACTAGAATATACTTCTTTCCTGTGGAACTTGGGGTACTCAGAGGCCCCACAATATCCATAGCAACCCTCTGAAATGTCTTTTCAATCACAGGTGAAGGCATCAAAGGAGCTTTGACCTTATCTCCTCCCTTGCCTACCTTTTGACACTGCTCACCGGTCCTGCAGTACCCTGTTACAAATCTGGAAATCATATTCTAATAAAAGTTCTGCATAATATGTCTCTTTGTACACTTTTTGCCCATATGACCTGCATAGGGAATGTCATGGGCCATGGCTAGAAGTGCCAGATGGTAGGCTGTGAGCACCCTCTAGCCCTCCCTCAGGTGTCCACTCTCTATACAGTAACCTTTTGTCCCAGTATGCAGATTCCACCTTTCCTTGAGAATCAAGTGCCTCCCTGGCTACCTCTCTCAAGCCTTGTAATGTAGGTTCTGAGAGCTGAGCCTGTCTCAACTCTCTGTTTGTAACCCTTCCCAGCTCCCCTTCCACAGGAAGTCTGGTATCATCTGATAGCTGTGCCTCACTGTCAGCCTGGGTACTACTCCTCACCTTTCCCCTTGCAATCACTCTGTGCAAGGGAACATCAGTACCCACAAGCAGCTGTGGCTCACCTTCAGTCTCACTGTTACAGAGTACCATCCTCTTTGAAGTAGCCACCTCACCAGTCCTGGCTTCAAGTGTGCGATCAGTCTGGGTACCCCCAGGCTACCAGCCGCAAATGCTTGCCTCCAAGCCTGAATGCATATCACTGCATGCAAACAAGGTACTGCATTATCAAAATCATTCCCTATCAGGACATCTGCAGGGATGTCCTCAAACACACCTACTGGATTGCTTTCTTTTCCACCCTCCCAGTCAAGGTGAACCCTAGCCAAAGGTATTTGATATGGGGTTCCTCCTAAAGCTCTGACTGGAGTAGACTGCCCAAGCAAGCAGTGCTCCTCTTTAACCATTGCAGGCTTCACAATGGTTAGGTCACAGTCTGTGTCTCTCTTAGCAGTGGCCTGTTTCCCATCTGCTAAGATGGTTTATAACCTCTTGTGGTAGTTTGGTAGTCTTGTTGTCTCCAGACAACTTACTGCTGGCATTCTGTCATTCCCACTTATTGGCTCCCCTACATTTTGTTCCCCACCTTGCCTCAGTGGACATCTATATGCTACATGGCCCCAATGGTGACATTTAAAACATTTATTCCTTGACCCTGGCTATGTACCTGAACTAGTGGCTTCCCCTGTTACTGGTGGACTCTGTTGGGGTGGTTTAGGCTGCCCACCATGGGTTCCCTTAGACCCATGTGCAGCACTGGGTATCTCTTTCTTGTGCAGTGATGCCCTGCTTGCTATGTATAGGTCTTCCATTTTCCACAACTCATCTGCAGTATTACATTCTCTATTTGCCATCCAGATTCTTATGTCCTCAGGCAAAGTGCTATGGGCTTGTTCCCTCACAAAAAGGTCTGCCAACCCTTCAGAAGTGGTGACCTGACATCCACTCACCATCTATGAAAATAAGTGCTTAACTCAGCAATATATTCACATACACTTTCATCTGCCATGTATCTATGCTCACAAACCTTTTTTCTATAAGCTTCAGGTGTTAACGTAAAACACTGTAATAAACAATTTTTAACTGTATTATAATTTAAGCAATCAGTATCAGACAATTTAGAAACAGCAATTAAAGCTTTACCATGTGCTAAGAGGGTCAGGAACAGTACCCAAAGCCCTTGACCAACATTATACCGTTTACATACCCTTTCAAACATATGAATAAACCTATCAAAATTTTCACATTCTGTGAATTGTGGAAGAAATTTACTGACCTTCATTGCTTCTGCGGTTTGGTTACTCCCTTCCCCATTACCTCCATGACCCTGGCAAAGAGTCAGCATTTACTTTTCATGTTGCCTCTGCCTCTCATTTTCTTTGGCTTGCAGATGTCTCAGTCTGCTGATTCTAATTCCATTTGTTTCTGTTTATCCTTTTCTTCAGCCTCAAAATGCAGCAATGTGCTTGTGGAATTTATTTCCAAATGTTTGTCCTCCAGTTCAAGACGGATTTTTAAGTCCTCTGAGGCAAAGTTGAACTGTCCATTTTCTGAGAGTTGTAAATCCCCAAGGCCAGTCTGGTTGTCCTCCTTGTTGCTGGTCTGTGATGCAGTTGTGGTTAAGGCTACAATAATTTCCACTTTAGTCAGGTTGGCATGCACTAGTTCTTTGGCTTGGCACATCTCAGAACTGGCTCCTTGTCAGCTTGCCATACTCCTCTGCTGACATCCTTGCCTGCTCCCCCTGACTAACTAAGCTAACAAAAAAATAAATAAAACTATTGTGACATGAAACCCTGAATGTCTATCATGTGGCTGCTTGAGAATACAAATACCTTCTTTAGTGACCACTGTTTACGGACTACAGGAGTTCAATATCCACACCAATGAATCCCAATATGTGATGTGATGATCCCACCACTGCCAACCAATATGTGACAACCCACCACTGGACCAGTAATGAAGGAGCCTCAATGCTCACCACTGGCAACAGTGGTGGACATACACTGGGAGGATAACAGGTACACACGCAGTATGTCCAAATGCAGCTCTCTGCATCAAGTGCAATTTCCCTTAAGAGCACACAGAGACCACAGTCAGTCATTGGTTGGTTTCTCCCTCTTTCTCCGGATCCCCAATAAGACTCCCCACTGGCACAGCTATAGGGTTGAGATCTCGGCTGAGTGAGCAAGCCAAGACCTACCATCACCCTCTCTGTCCAATCAGTGCTTTGTGTCCTTCCTTGATAGCTGATACACACACTCTTTGAGGTTTAATTTACACACACACACACACACACACACACACACACACACACACACACACACACACACACACACCTGACAGAGGCTGGCACAGGTTTACTAGCTATGCCCCCTTCTGACCAGACTATAAGGTAGTTACCACTGCCACCAGTCAAATCCTTATCAGCTGCTTTAAGATCCTTAACAAAGGGTTTCCAATCTTACTGTGTAATATTAAAATTAATATTAATACAAATGGTAGTTTGACCAAGAGCAAGGCTACTAGGAGTGGCCTACACAGTGACACCAAATAAATATGCAAGTACTCTCAAAACTTAAATATATATATAGACAGATCAGCCACAATGAAAGGTTTAAATATATTTAATAATAAATAATAAAATAATAAGAAAAGGCTCAATATATATTCACTGTGACATCAGAGTTCAAAATCACAGGAAATATTTAAAGCAATATTGCAGGACAGTCTCAAGTAAATAAAGAAAAATATCAAGACTAAGCTTCACTATATTCCTCACTGAATCTAAGAGAATTACTATACTCTAGTTAACTTACATAATTAGAGGAATGCAGATGTTGTGGTGAATGGCTCTTGTCAGGTCCAAGAGAGACAGAATGTTCTGTCTCTTAAATTTAATATCTCAGATAGTACTGCTGGAATAGCTTTCAGAATGACATAATTTCTTGACATCTGACTCTAATTCCCAGATGAAACCCTCAATGTTAGAAGCTAACAGTATTTAGCATCTACCTGTAAAAATACATAGACCTCAAATCTTTGGCAGATGCTGGACGTTATAAAACAATTACATTCCCCACATTTCAAGACTAGTAATTATTTCACTCAAAGGACAAAACAGAAAGCTTTTCAGTGCAGACTCTGTGTCTCTAGCTCATTGAAGACTGAGAGATGCCATCTTTATTGCATAGCTGTAAAGTAATTTAATCTCAGCTATTTTTCTCAAGTTAACCTCCTATATTCCAATTTCTACTGTTAACATATATACACTTAAACAGTTACAATAGTGCATGTACATTTCTCCTCTATTCCAGTAGGGCACACTGTGGCTACATTTCGAACAGCACTTTGCAAAAACCTTTTCAACATACACTTCTGTACCAGCAGTTTGATATATACATGCCATACAGTTCTAATACCTTTATAACACAAGCATCTTATATAAATCATGTTAATATTCGCAAATGACATATAATTACTTACAAAATTCCAGATAACTGTGCTTGTAGTATCACCTTTTGTCACAGTAGGTAGATATGATTATTGATTATATAGAGAGAATTCAGTGTTGGTATCACACTCTGATAAAGTCTCCTTTAGAGATTTAAGCACTGTGATTTTTTAACTGTGATTTTCATTTGAATAACCATATTTATTTCTTTCAAGTCATTTACAAGTGTATTGAGTTGCAGTATTTTGCTGATTTTTCAGTGTTTATTTTTGCTCTGTAAGCTATTTATGCTAAGGGGAGAACTTTTTGATTTTTTTTTTATATTCTGTACGACAAGCTTTCATAAATGCAGCAGGACCAGATCTGCTTTATATATACACATCTCCCCTTGCACATGACTCTACAAGTACCCTAGGGCTAGGCATGCAGTGGGTGTTATCAAACTGATGCCAAAAATCCATGCAAGTGATGTAGCCCCTCAGGCAACCCAGCCCCCCCCCCATTGTTGTTGGACACCCCCATGACATTTGAAGCACATTGGCTAGATGTGCATTCTACAGGATGACATGGTACCTTCCAGCCTTCCTGGAAGACATCAGTACAAAAGGGGCATCATTTCATCCCCTCCTTAGCTGCCCCCCTGATGCCTCACAATAGTTGGACTCTGGTTGGTAGTATAGGCAGGGGTCCTGAATAATCAGGCTGGCTCCCATTTGTAGGCATTTGTCTTGTTAACCAAACTTGACTCATCCAGAGTCTAAAAGCAACAGGATAGCTGCTGCTAGTGGTTCCAGAGCAAAAAGGCCCAGAAGATAAATAATTCGGCTTTTTTGTTCATAAATCCCCAAATCCATCTCATATGCCATATATTCAGACGTAAGCTAATGCCTAAAACCCCAGTCTGCAACCAGCAATACAAATCCCTCATGGAACCATAACATTGGATGATGTTATTACTGAATGGCAAACCATACAGTCTGAAAATCAACCAATAGTAAACATCTGTACAAGTTTATCCAAATTACAACCACACCAACTTGATATAACATAACCACAGCCAGGCAATCAACCCTCAGCTGGATCCTAACATCCTCTCCAAATAAAACATCATCCCATAGAATTCTGTTAGGCAGCCTAAGTGATCACTTACCAATCTACACAATAAGGCACCAAAGAAGCAGCCCCAAAACACAGCATTACAGCCTGCTAAGAAATTTTACTGCTTTTCACAAAGACACATATTAATACACTACATCTCCTTAACTGGGAGCCATGAAGGACTCTCCCCACAAATGATGCTGTCTCTGAATTCAGTAAAATCTTCCTAGGTGTTCTAAACACACAAGCTCCCCTCAGAACAACAAGAGTCAAATCCAACCCTGCCCAATAGCTATCCTTAGCAACTAAACAACTCATGAAACAAAGAGACAAAGCCTAGAAGGTGTTGACAAAAATAAAACAGCTCCTACTTTACTAGCATATAGATAAGTAAGAAACCTAACAAAACAACATCATGAAAGATAAGTAAACCTATTACTCAACCAGTCAAAGCATGCACACAAATAATCCAAAACTGTTCTGGGCCCCAGTCAATAAACTGTTGCATCCAGGACAAGCTACACAGCCAACACCAAGCACACAGAAATAAAATAATACCACACCCAACCACTTCAATGCCTATTTTATACAAATGGGGCAGTCATTAACCAACCAGGCAGCTAATCAAACTCTTGAGGTTCCTAATCAATTGATTAATTTCCTTCTACATTTTTCTTCCATCATAAAATACCTCAAAAATTAAAGTCTACTACAACTGCTCTGACAATATATGTGGCAAATATTTTAAAATATTAGCTGAGGCTGTTGAATATCCAGTCTCAGTTCTGATAAACTGAGCCATATTTGAAAATAAAATGCCCTTGCTATGGAAAAAAATACTTCATTATTCGACTGCACAGGGGTGGAATCAATACAGATCCTTCAAACTGTAGGCCAATTGTCATTTTATCTCCCTCATCAAAAATATTAGGAAATATATATTCATACACTTCTCATCTATGAAAGAAATAACCAGTTTCTGTTTTCATCCTAACATGGCTGATGTACTCATCACAGCTCAATTACTACTTTGATGAATTTTGTTAATACTGTCAACACCCATAGAAATCCTGGAAACCTAGTCTCCTCCATCTTCCTAGACTTACCAAAAGCTTTTGATACTGTCTCCCACCAGAAACTCTTACAAAAACTCTCATCGTTAGGGCTCACCAACTCTTCACTGCAACGGTTCCATAACTACTTCTCAAACAAGCACAAGCAGTGAAATGGAAAAGATTTCTGTACTTTCTTGCCTGCAACTATTGGCGTCTCAAAATGATCTATACTAAGCCCTATACTTTTCAACATATTCATCAATGACCTCTGCTCTGCTACCAAAAA
>NC_056733.1:119542214-119722214 GCF_019279795.1 Protopterus annectens | reverse complement strand
AAAAAAGCTTTCTCAGGTCCATCTGGTGACTGTAATGATGCCATTGAGTGGTACATTTTGGCTACCAGGTCTCCCAGGAATTCTGTCAAGTAAGATCAATAGTTTATGACACTCAACAAAAAGTTACAGGATGTATAAACCTACTTTCTTCAGTGGTTCATTTACCAAGAATTTTTTTTTCTGGAGTGTGAACCACAAAGCTATGGAAGATGGAGTCTTCTTAGGGTCTACTGCATCAAATTTCCTGTTTGGAAGCATCTGTCCAAAAGTTCCAGATGATATGATTAGGTCTAATGGTGTTGGAGTCACTGTATTGGGACTTTCCTATATGGCATTTTTGGCCACCTTGATCATGTTTACCAAAAGAGGGACCACTCAAGAAGACTACTGGGAGGGATTAAAAGGCTTTTGTCAGTGTTCTTTGTGGGGAGGACATGGGCTGAATGCTGTTCCTCCCAGGATATCCTCTGGGTTGATTTACTGGGGTGGAGGGAGCAGGGGAGCTAAAGCTCACCCATTAAAAGGACCAACAGTTGGACTTACCACACAACTGTACTACTTTTGGCAGTACAATAAAGGTAGATTTTTAGTCTTGATTTGGCTACAGTTTAAAAAGAAAAAGGCTTAATCAAGAGTAAAAATCAAAATAGATTCAATCAAAAGGGATTCTCTGCATAACCCTCAAATACTCAAGTGTCTGATATTTTGCAGGGCTGCCATGAAATATCATGTGGCATCTGTAAATTATGATTTTGCAGGCAGGCACACGTTTAAGACAATACGCCCTGCTTGTATGAAGTCATTTGGCTACAGCCGATGATGCAAGGGGTGAGAGCCATGTGTGTCTTATTAGGCAGCCTGCTAGAGAGTTGAGAAAAGAAAGTGCAAGCTTGCAGGTTAAGGGATGTTCCTATGAAGGGGGTGTATACATTTTGTTTTATTTATCTCTACATGCAGATTCAAGTTTTGTGCAAGTCCCTGTGGTTGGGTTACAGTGGAGAAGCTGGACTAGTACGTTGACTGGGAGAGGGGTGCAGAATTAGGAAATATTGTCAGTATGGGATGATGTACATAGAACAGTACAGGCAAGTGGAGGAAGAAAAGGTTCAGTTACTGTAGTATAATCACAGCATTGTGGTAGGTAACCGATGGATTCAAACCTGTTCCTGTTCTTTAGCTACAGCTCCCACCTGTCCCTAATTTTGCCTGATACTTTTTGCCATGTCCTCAGTAAAATTTCTGATAAATTAGCTAGAATTAGAGTCAATTGATGCCATACAGTAGAGTTTCATTTGTTATTCTTCAGAAATTGTATGCTGATGCAAAATCTGTTTTATTAACTCTCTAGCTGAATGTAATTTAATATTTAAAATGTTCCTGATTTTGTGCCTCTGTCCCTCATTTTTTGTCATTGTCCCTGATTCTTGCTCAAAGAAGTTGAGAGTTATGCCTTTAGCTGGTACTTCCATATAATTTGGTATAGCAGAATGGTAAGACCCACTGAGGATCCAACTATTAGAATACTAGTTAATTTCAATAATAAATCAGTCTGAAGTTTTGAAAACAAAACCTGCCTGTGCTTATGTAGTTTAGAATAATTAACAAGTGATATTTCTCAACACTTGATTTAGATGGTGATGATCTAGACACCATGCTTTTCTCTTGGGACTTCCCTGAAAAGAGGCAGCAGCACAGTTAGACTATCTCAGTCAACAAAATAAATAAATACATAACGTAATAAAATATTTGTAAATTTTTCATTCTTTACATGATGTCAGCATAAAAATACATTAATATAATCATTTTTATGTCTTTTGGGGTGTTATACTAGCCAAATGCAGCTAGCCTGAACATATATATGCATACACAAATACACACACATACACACACACACACACACACACACACACACACACACACACACACACACACACACACACACACACACACACACACACACACACACACACACACACACACACACACACACACACACACACACACAAATACATTTGTAACATTGAATTCACATTACTCAGTCTCACTGCACTGAACTGCCTGCAAGACTAATATTTCTGTTTGGGTGAAGCATGCTGGAATATAGGATGTGTCTACTGTTTGGATGAGGCAAAGCTGTATTCATGCAGCCATTACTTTATCACAATCAGACAGCGGAGGAGTACACAGTCAACAAACTGAATGCAACTGCTTTGTGAAGGAGGCTGTCTATGAATGAAAGTAATATGCTGTCAGTTGCTTAATCCATACATTCATTATTCTGTTTCTGTATCACTAAGGGAATTAGGTAAACTATTGAGAATTTGCTACAAGTAAACACTGGCAGTTATTTGAGTGTCAGGTTTCATGTCCTTCAGCATAATACATGGGAAGTGGCTTTCTTTGGAGGCCAGGTCAGGAACTGTGTGAATGACACCAATCACTACCACAGCAGTGCATGAGTAGTGTTGCCATGTCACAACACTTGGTTCTCTGGTTGAGTTCTTGCTTGTGGATCCTTCTTTGTGGAGTCTGCATGTCCTTCTTATCATGTGGGTTTTATCCAAGTGATTTAGTTTCTACTAACACCTCAAAGATATAGGAAAGATGAATGGATGTTTTCCCACTTTGCCTAAAAATAAGCATACAATGTAAGTGACTCCGTGTGTGTGTGTGTGTCTGTTTGGTTTTGTGTTGTGACATATACACAGTACGTCTGGATGGACAATAAAAATAGTTAACAAATAGTTATTTCAGAAATAAGGTAGAAAATATATCACAGTTAATTTAGATCCTCAAGAGCTTCTGGGATCACAGTGGCCCCAAGGTGCTAAGGGGAGTTTGACACAGGCTTAGTAGGAGGCCCTCATCTTCAGCTTCTACCATGGGTCTCACCTTGTCTAAAGCTGAGCCTGTTTAGAGGTTGGCTCAGAAGATTGCTATAGCTCATATGGTGGTTGGAGCTGGTGTGGTCATTTTTTTCCTTAGCTTTTCTCAAAGATATCAGAGGCTTGCACATAAGGTTATTCTAGCTTATCTAGAGGCAGAGTACTATGTAGAAATAACAGACTGGAATACACAAGCAAACATAGTCGTGTATACAAGTGACAAGCTCGAGGATAAGGCTAGGAAGTCCTGCTGTGTAAATACAACTGACAGCATCAGGTTAAACTATGTCATTGCAGTATTTTGCTTGTTTACATTTATTCCAGTCTGACATCTGAGGGGTACACAGGAAGTAGCTGTCTTTCAGGAGTATGGGTGAGGAAGCATGCCCTTTACATGTATGATGGCAACAATGTAAAATATATGATTGAGGTCATTTGTTCTTTCACTTTCATCGCAATCTTTCACCAGAGAAATGCACAGAAGGTGACTGCCTTGTTTGGCAGGTGGGACTCATGTATTATTTCCACATATGATTTATGTACTTTATAAGCATTTGTCATTTTAATTTATTTGGACACACTTCTTTTGTTAGCTTTGAATATTGAAGATTGGACACAACTTATTTTTTCCTTAGTCAGCATTTTTTTCAAGCTATCATTGGATTTAAAGATTGGAAAACATTTCTAAAGTAAATGCATCTTAGAGTATCAAGGTCCTCAATGGCTTCTGGGGCCTGGAGGACCCCAGAACACTGGCTTAATTTAGTTATTTCACTGCAGTCTTGGCAAGTTACAGTATGTTAAAAGGATGGAGGAAATGCTGAAGAGTATGGTAAGGTATTGAAACACAAGAAAGCAGTCATACACATGGTAAGGGGAAAAAATCTAATTACCAGAAGATCGAACCTTGGAATATCGAGACCATAACATTGTACGTTCTAAACGCTGTACGTTTAAAAGCTTGAGTCTCATACTATGAAATTAGCATCCAAAAACACAGCACTATAGTATTGTCAGCTGTCTTCTTCTATGGTTTAATCTGAAAAGGTACAAAAGAGTGTTTACCACTTTAAGAAATGGGTCTTAAATTTCTAAACATGGCGGGCAACACATTTTGTAGCCCTGGAGTGGTAGTAAATCTGTACCCTTTAACTAAATTACAGAAGGGTAAGTATACATTTATTATTAATGGGTACATTTAGAAGTTGAAATGTACAGTGAATTTAAACAGGTACTGATGTTGTAAGTAAACACTGGTGAGCAATTGTAAAGGTCGTGCAAATATTGTTTCATTGTCTGACAGAGAGAAATTGTACTAGGTGTCTACTGAAACTATGCTCTGATGTCTCTGTAAATAATGGTTATTGTCGCTTATTATCTATTTTTGATTACGTTTTGTGTGGCACATCACAGTTATTTACATAAGTACGAGTTTGGTGTGTGTATCCCTTATAAAGCAATGTTTTTTTGGGAGACTTGGAATTTTTTTTGTGAAACTGTTTTATTTGAGGTGATATATGCTAGTATTTTACTTTAAAGTGTCAATGATTATTGGAACGAACAAAGTAACTATAGAATGCACAGGGCGCAGGGGAACAGAGTGTTATTATCATTTCCGTATTTGATGTTATGGTCTCTTTTGTATTTTGTAGCCCCTTTTGCGACTTTATGTTACTGTGATGTTTTCATGTATTAATTCGATATTATGGGACTCAATCTTTTAAACATACTACGTTTAGAACATACAACGTTATGGTTTAGATATTCCGAGGTTTGATCTTCTGGTAATTCGATTTTTTTCAAGTAGAACCATAGATAGATATAGTGCCATAGACACGGAGAAGGTGCAATTGAATTCAGTGTTGACCTCACTGATAGCTCAAGACAAAACGTATTCAGCCATAGGTTGTATGTATGTAATGAACGAAAAAAAGAAAGAGAAACCCACACGATAACAACATGAAACAGGCTAGTCAAGATGCCAAAAGCTAACAGCTCTAGATAACAAGGTCAAGTAAAAATGAAACCTTCAACATTTGTAATCTGAGGTGAGGAAAATAACAAGGAAGAGAAGGGGAATTGTCCATGAAATTTAGACACCAGTAAATGAAGAAGACAGAAAACCTAGTCAGAATAGTTAGAGGAAGATGACCTGCAGAGTTAGAAATATAGCTAGAATTATGAATAGTAGGATAGTAGGAAAATGACAGACGAGTAAGAAAAATAACTTGCACACTAAAAACAGAGAGAAAAATAAATATGAGAGATAAAGTTAATAAAAATTATAATGTGACAAAGAAATTAAATTACACAACAAAATGATAGTAAGAAGGATGTTAGAATATCCCAGTTAAAAATCATAAATAAATGCAAATTTAAATTAAATGCATGATGAAATGAAACACAGAAGGCAAGCTATTGTGGTTCTGACTTTAATCAGCAACTGAAAAACAAATCCCTTTTCTGAGTAAAGTAATTGAGATGATAAAAATAAGGCAAACTATGAAGGGAATGGCTTAACTCAGCAACTGTAAAATGAATCCGTGCTTCAAAAACATGAATAAAAGTTTGAGGTATATATTATGTAAAGTTCTGAGAGAAACTGTGATTCCAAAAAGCTTATTATTGATGGTAAAATTCCAATTTTAGATGGACTATGAAGTTAAATGTAATATTTTATCAGAATATATATCTAAAGCTTTAAAATTACATGCTGCTGTGAGAAAAACATTGTGTATTTCCCTAACATAATCAGTATAACATGAAGCCTGTTTCAGCAGTATCTGGAATAAGCACACATATAAAGACAAAATATTACAAGTTTTATCTTTGTAAAATACAATGAAGCAACTAAATATATTAAGTTGTTTGATTTGTGAGAAACTTGGTAGAGGGAAGCAATTCATAGCATAAAGGCACAGAGCCATCTGCACATTCATGAAGGATGCCACCTCAGATGTTTATTAGCTGTTCTTTCTCACTGTTTAAACAAAGTTCTATTCAGAATTAGTCAGAATGTTCTTAAAAGTGTTTTATTACATCTGGTTAAGATGAGGGCTGAACATTTTTCTCTAGTTCTTGACTGTCCCCTTTCATATGGCTTTTTTTCCAATTAAATTACTTATTTAAGCAAAGATTGTTGGCAACTTTTTTTCAGTGACAGGTACCCCGAAGAGTCATTCTCAGTGAGGAAGAAAGTATCAAGAAAGAAGAACCCCAAAAGTGATGGTAGTGCTGCAGACACCAGACACACTGGACAGAACCTGTCGTAACAGTCTTATGTTGAGGTGACTGAAACTTTGAACATCTCTGAACAGCACCCCAAAATGGAGAATTCACAGACAGCAGTCTGTCTTGCATAAAATAATGTCCAGGATACAGAAGAAGAGCACCATATTTTAGCATTTTAACTTCTTGTAGCACTTCCTTAGAAATGGAATTAAGAAGGCCACTGCTATCAATTTATTAGTTAATACTCAAATGTCTGATATGCTTACATGCTGTTTGCATTACTGAATTAATAAGGAATGTAAAAAACAAAATAAAAAAAAAAATCACACAGAGGAATCACAGTACCAGAAATATGAAAAAGTGCTTTCATCTTTAATTATAAAAAGACTTCTTCAGAATTTAAAACTGTCTGTACCATCCATGTGTTTCCTCTTTGTTCTTAATTACAAATACATTCTTATATACTCTGTTTGATGAGAGTGACAAGTCCAAAAGGAAACTGAAAAAAATAAATAAATAAATTGAAAACGGGGGGAAAAAATCATAAGTAGTAACATAATCAGAAATGTAATTAAACACTTTCATCACTAATTATAAAAAGATTACCATAAAAAGTATATAGTTTTGCCGTTTTTTTGCTTCAGTTTGTTACAAGAAGAATACAAATGTAAAAGTTTGGGTAGTGAAAAGTTTTAAAGGTGAATTGTTAAGGGCTCAAACAAACCAAAAGGGACTTCTGCCTGCGGTCTGTGTAAATTCTGAAAAAGTTATATCAAATGCTAAGTAGTGAGTTACAATAGAAGCCTATGTTTGAAGCAATATTTATCTGTAACTCTATGTTTGTTGTTTATCTTGCCCAGTGCGACCTGTTATGCTTTTTACATTGGTAAAATCCCTTGTAATTTATCACAAAGGACATATGCACATCTGTATGATTAAAATAAAAAATAAACTGTTCAAGATATTTAAATGCTCTTCTAGATTAAGTATTCTAACATGATATTGTTTGAATAGAAATGATGTACTAATAAATACCCCCTTAGTGCTGCTTTGAAGGCTATTCATATAACGCCTACAGATATAATACATCCAGGTTGCCTTCTAGAAATTCTTTCATAGCAGTTTGTATCAAATCACATACTTCATTATTTTTTTGAGAAAGGAAGACTCTGACAGTTTTTAAAACTTAAAAGAGTATATGTCATAGAAAGTTTTAAGGGGCAAAAGGGATTTTCTGGAAAATGTATAGGATCTAACATAACCTTGTTGACCTCAGGGATTAGTGACTGATAGAAGTGTATTGGTGACCCTGACTGACACCCATAACAGAAAAATGAACAGAAGTGTTCATAAGGGATCTACACGTCAAAAGAAATTGCTTCTTGAAAACCTGCCTTATCCCAAGAGGGCAGTACTCATGGTACATTTTCTACCTCACTTAGAATTCAATACCTAGGTCCAATCTCCTGCTAGGGGAAATACAATGTAAATGAAAGAATTTTTTTATTAACATAGAAGAAAGAATCTTGCTTCCTTATGGGATATAAAGGAATACTACGAACCACAGCACTGGTTCAAACCAAGAAATGCTCGTAGCTTGTAAAAACTTTAATAAAACAAATGTGCAGAGCATACAGCTTTCAGGTAAAACCCTTCTTTAGTGCAAAGATATATGTGTTTTAACAGCTGTTTTATATCAAAAGACAGTGATCACATGGCATTCCTAGCCAATAAAATCTGAATAAGTTAAAATTCTTTCATCATGTAACAATTATATAACTTCCTAAAAACATACGAATTACCTATGGAGCACCTATAAGTATATATACACATGTGAATGTATATACACAAAATAAATGTAAACAATACCTTCATCTCTTTAATTGCATTTGCTTCTTAACCAACACTGGCTTAATACTAACTGCTGTGTTTAGTCCTGGGTGACTCTAAGCCCGAAGTCTTATTATCCATGCATACTCTCTCATTTCCAATAAATTAATTAAGTCACCACCTTACATTCTTATAAATTCTATCAATAACTCTGAACGCAAAGCTATGCTCATGGCCATCTTTAACTATATGCTTGGCTAATGCATTTGATAAATTATTTCTAGGAATCTCAGAGCAATGTCCTTTTATACAATCTTTTAGTTTTCTACTACATTTACCTACACAGAATGCGGGAAATTTTATACATGTCGCCAGATAGACAATATTCACAGTATTACACGTAGTAAATAAATCAAACTTATATTCTTTCCCTGAACTAGGATCTACAAAAACTGTACTGTTTGAAGAAATATATCTGCAGCTCACACAGTTAAAACATGGAAATGTCCTCTGTTTTTTACTTATTATTCTTTCTTTATTTACTTGTGACCTAACAATCTTATAGCAAACTCTTTTAAGATTAATACAATTTGTATATGCAAACCTAGGTTCATTTGTAATGAACTTCTTTAGTTCAGGCATACTTTCTAATATTCCCCAGTTTCTCTTTATTATTTCTTTCACTTCATGAGTTCTTGTATTAAAAGTAGTACTATATCTCACATCACCTGTTCTATTATTAATCATTTGTGATGATATTTGTTGGGGTTTAAAATAAGGTTTTCCTGTCGTATCTCTCAGTCATTATTTCAGACATAGTTTGTTTGAGAAGGGTATTATCATAGCCTCTTAGTTTAAAATCATTTGCAAGCTCTCTCATCTGTGTCAGACATCTATTTTCATTGGTATTCAATCTACTTACCCACAACATCTGACTTTTTACTATGTCTTTAAATATATGAGGGGCATGCATACATTGCTGATGTGTATACTGTACCTATTAGCCTGCACTGTTTTTCTATAAATTGTTGTTTCTATACCTTTTGGATTTTTCATAATCTTCACATCCAGGAAACTTATTTCTCTGTCTGAAAAATTTAACTTAAATTTCAGAAAATTGGTCGTATCACTGAAATAACTAACAAATGCCTCTAGTTCACTTTGATTACCACCCCAAACCAAAAAAATAATATCCACAAAACATTTAAAAAATAAAACCTTACTTCTAAAATTTGATTTTTTATCTAAAACATATTTCTCTTCCCACTGACTTAGTACTATATTAGCATATGAATTTGCAACTGGTGTTCCCATAGCAACACCAGTGCACTGCAAGTATATTCGATCATCAAACATAGATATGTTGCGACTTAATACTATTTCCAAAAACTGACATATGGTCTAAATCTCCCTAGAATACACATCAGTTCTATTTCTTAAAAAGTCACATATTGATTCAACACCATATTCATTTGGAATTATGGTGAATAGAGAATTTATATCCATAGTAACTAACAGAAAGGTGTCACAGTTTTACAATCATACCATTCATATAACTGTCTTAAAAAGTCTGCCATATCTTTAATATAACTTTTCACAATAACAAGATATTTCTCTAACACATGCTGCAGATATAAAGATATTGGCTCTATCACCCAACCCCTCCCTGAGACTATAGTTCTCATAGGTAGATGTAATACACTTTTTTTATTTTTGTGAGACCATATATAATTGGTATAAGTGGGCAAGGGACAGGCAAAAAGTTAAATAACTCTATATCAATGTCTTCAGACAACTGCAGCTCATACATCAGCATGTTAACTTCAGAAATTATTCTCTTCACATAATTTGCGTTAATTTCTACAAAACTAAAAAAATTGCGTAATAGAACATTGCTCTGAGATTCCTAGAAATAATTTATCAAATGCATTAGCCAAGCATATAGTTAAAGTGGGCCATGAACATAGCTTTGTGTTCAGAGTGATTGATAGAATTTATAAGAATGTAAGGTGGTGACTTAATTAATTTATTGGAAATGAGAGAGCATGCATGGATAATAAGACTTCGGGCTTAGAGTCACCCAGGACTAAACACAGCAGTTAGTATTAAGCCAGTGTTGGTTAAGAAGCAAATGCAATTAAAGAGATGAAGGTATTGTTTACATTTATTTTGTGTTTATACATTCACATGTGTATATATACTTAGGTTCATAGGTGTGTACTTGGTTAATTGTCCTGGAGTCTTTACAAGCCTAGCCCATAGGATTACCCTGTCATCGTGCCACCCGACCTTAGTTCCCAGTGCCTTTGTTGAGTAGAGCCACTGGAGTGACCCCCGGGGTGAATTTTCTATTTCCCATCCACTCATCAAGATTTCTTTTGACGAGGGCCAGTGAGGTGCTCTGTTTGACATGTACGGGAAGTCTATTCCATAACATGGGCAGTCTCTGGGTTATGAACCTGTCCCTCCAGCACGTTCTGTTGATTGTAGTAATGAGGTTGAGATCTCTGGAGCATGTGGTGCGGAGGGATTGGGATTTCTTTAGATGTAGCATTTCTAACAGAGCTGGGTCAGACATGGCTTTGTAAGTAAAGCAGATATTGCCTCTAAGTAGGCGATATGAGACAGAGAATAGTTGGAGTTTTTTGAGTCTGTCTATATAGGACAAGTGTTTAAGGCCTAGGATCCTCTTTGTGAGGTACTTTAATGGCCTCTCCAGTTGTTGCAGGTGTCTAAGTGAGGTACATGCCAAATGGGACATTGTACTCAATGACTGGCCTAATAAGGGAAGAGTAGAAGGAGACAATGACCTCTTTCTTCCTGGATGCAAAACCTTTAGTAATGACATGTGCCACATAGAAGGACTTTCTGACCACAGAGGCAATGCGGTGGTCAAAAGAGAGGTTGCTGTCAACCTGTGTTCCCAGATCTCTTATAACATCTTCTGTGTTCAGTGGACTACCATCGATGTGGTAATTCATGGGAACCGGGTTTTTCCCAAAGGGGATGATGACATTTTTTAATAAACTCCCTTTCAATCCCCCATTTTTTTATACACATTCACTTTTTTATACATGTTTACTATTAGTACTGTATATATTTAAAATGTTATCTCTTTAAGAGTTTTACTAGGATGTCATGTGATTTTTTTCATTTTGTTATTTAATGGGCATTAAATTAGATAGATTTTATGCATCTGATGAAGCAGTTGTAATACTGCAAAAGCACTTATGCCTTTGCCTGTGCCTGTTTCCTGAATAAACTGTTGCTGGTTATATGATAGCCTGGTGTTGCTTCATCTTACTTCTGCTTGTTGGATTTATTTTTTTGGTTCGAGAAGCATTTATTCAGCACACATTGGTATTATTGGACTTCTTCTTAAAATATACTCATCCCTTAGTTTTCCCCAGTATTCAGTAACCCAGCCTTGATAATTAAGTTTTTTAAAATACTCCTGTGTAGCCACACCCCTTCCACTATCCTTATCAGTCTGCACAAGACAATATACACATATCACTAAATTCCAGGGTCCTTCCCCTTTTAGGTGTACATCTGCTGTAGGCACGCACCAACATGCTTGTGCAAGAGGAGTGTTCATCTGCACTATTTCTGAACTTTCTTGCCATGCTATATATGCAGATATCTGTCAGCATCACAGACAGTTTTTCCATACCGTTGGTTACACTCTCTGAAGTTCAGGCAGATAAGCACTCTATTAGGGATTCTTTTTGTATTTTTTCTCTTATATTCCCATCAAAGAAGGGAAGTGTGACTCTGATAGACAAATTCCTTATCATGACTACCACACTAGCTGTTTATTTTATCTTGGGCAGAACACGCTGTTAAGCCCTAACAGGTTTCTCAGTGTTTTTACTCCTAAAACTGTAAGAAGTCACCTTAGGACCCTTGATCGATAGCCTGAAAACAAAAGATAGTCATTGCTAGCATGCATGGCTGTGTCATTTCCTTCTTATTCAGTTTTAATGTCTAACCCTCTGGTAAAAAAGAACCAAAGAGAAAAGGCATCAAAAGAAGAAGATGAATCTGAATGGACTTTCACTTCCTGTTTTAGGTCACAGTTGGGGGAAACTGCTGAGGCACTTTCCCAGCTCCTAGACCATCCTTTGGCATGTCCCATGTTCTCTAGCATTGCCCTTATAGAAGCTGTGATTATAAAGTGTAAAGGCATGTCCACTGCTTTTTTCTATCCTTCTACTTCTTCTGATCAGCCATCTGAAGAGGACTTCCCCTGAACATCCGAGGTTCATAGGTAACTACTAGGCTAGCTGCCTTTGTGGGACATTTTAAGCCTAGCCAATTTCCCCATTCAAAGGGGAGACTCAAACCCTGTAACCTTGTGCCTTTGAGGTAAACAACTTAACCATTATACCAACTGTACAGTCACTATAACAGAAGATAGAATGGGTGTTCACCAGGTTCTCATCGGAGAGCAGATTGAAGGGAGTGCAATAGAGTTCCATCTCTCAGGTGAACATTCCAGAAGACAAAACATATATCCTGTCCTTGTACTCCTGTCAAATATCTTATGAGAAATATGAGAAATCTATCCCTTGAACCTCTCAAGATGACTGGTTTACCTAAAGACTATTCAAACTTTACAGCCAGGACAAATTCCTCTTCTTCCTCATCCTCTTCCTATTAAAACAAAAAGGGATTATTTTTGGGTGAAGATAACCAGTGTGATGAAAAGGACTTGAATTATACCTTTCAGACCCGTTTTCCTTCTCATAGTGAGTCAGCTGTGGAAGATACTCTTTCCTCTTAACTCTCTTAATAATGAAATTTCTTTTGGAAAAACTATATTTAGATACAAGATGAAAGATTTTTTTTTCACATGGGAAGAGAGAGAGAAAAACACCTTACACTCAAAAGAGATATTTTTTAACTACTCCTGCAGCTAACCATCAGCTACCACCAGTTCCCTTCTTCACCAGGTCTACCAGATCCATCTTTGTGTCCCTGGATTCAATCTGGCACATGCCCAAGATTGGTGAGAAAATCCATGATGTTGGTGCAGCATCATAATTGAGTTGAGGAGTGTACCATAACTCCCACCATCCTATGGCAGCCTTGCAAGCTTTGCAGTCACAGCCTTCAGGAGGTCCAAGTGTACTTCCACCTATGACAATCTCCCAACCAGGAGGTCTACTGATTACAACATGGAGCTTACTGCTATTGAAGTGATCCCAGGCTGCCTTCCTCATCAAGGATGGGCAAATCAATGTCAACAGCTGATTTCCATCCACCCCCAGCTCACTTCTACCCACACCCAACGCCGCAACTCTCCATGCAGCTAATCAAACATGAGTCATCTGAGGAAGCAGTAAGCGCTTTACCCCTCTGTGCCACAGAGCTGGATATCGAAAGAGATATTGTAATCTTCTCCACATGGATGCTTCTAAACTTGTGGCTATTCGCCGAGTGCTTGGATTCTTAGAAGATGCCCTCTTAGCAGCTTCTGTTACCCCCAGATTCTCAACCTCCATCACCAAAAAGGGCAGACAAATTTAACAGGCTTCAAAATTCACACACATTTCTTTTTTTTTTTTTCAATAATCCGTTTTTTATTATTTTTCAACTACATGACTACAAATTACTACATATATACAATATGTACATGACTGCTTCCAAAAGTTACACAATTATTGTATATTAACACACATTATTAAAAAGGAAATACAACAAAAAAACAAAGAAAAAACCTGCGGTCTGTATTACTGTTACAACCTATATTTAATCTAAGATTGAATCTGTCCTATAAATATATGTCCTGAGAAAAAGTGGATAGGAACCTCTAGGCCAACACAATATTAAAGATTTGCTCCCATATTTTTATATTGTTTATGCTTTTCTTATGGTCATTGATGAACAATTTGTGCGCTAATATATGTTTTATTGCTAATGTTCTAAAATTTTCCCAAGATGTCTGGTCTGGGTTCAACCAGTTTGAAGCTATGTACAGTTTCATTAATAAACAAATATTCATGATTATGATCCTTTTTGATTTATCTAAATTATCCGGGGGAATATGTAGGATCATAAATTCCCAAGAGAGTGTTGAATGTTGGTAGCCCATTTTCTGTAAATGAAGTTTTAATGAATTCCGAAGTTTAAAAATGCATTTGCAACTCCAGAACATGTGCAACAGGTCAGCTGTCTGATCTATACAATGTGGGCATTTAGGCGAATTCTTTGAGTCAAATTTATGAAGAGTAAGATGGGTATAGTAGGCATTATTAAATATCATCAGTTGTGTGAATAGTAATTTTTGGAGGGATACTGACTTTAGTGTTAGATTAAATGCTTCCAAAATCTTGCTGTCATCAACCAATATTAATTTTTCCCTCCAGTAATTCGATAAGAGAATATGTTTATTATATTTCATCTCTTTTATCAGTTTATATGAGGTAGTTATATATTTTTTGTCCTGTAACAGAGCTTCCCACAGATTATGACATATATTTAAGTCCTCTTCTTTAAGTTCAAAGTTATTGAAATAATTTATAGCCAGATCTTTTAGTTGTCTCATGATAATTAGATAAGAAATGGGTAGATTTTTTTCTTTTAAAATATCATGTACTGATACCCCAAGTAGGGGTATAAATCCAGTATGATTAAATCCTTTATTAGAGGGAATTTCTGTAAGTCTATCAATTGATTCCCAATCACTAAATTTGGGTTCTTGTGGAGTGGTTGAAACACCATCATATACTGTAGTAGGTTTAATGAAGTAAAGAGATTTTGAATTGAAGTTACATAGCTTTTAATATGTTCCATTAAGTCATATTTACTGAGTGTTCCTCTATTCAGAAATGGTAGTGCTTTACAATTAATTCCCACTCTAGTTACATGTCTATAAGTTAGGACCAACCATTTGGGTGCCCATTTCAGACTGGCTCTATCAAAGTGAATCGCCCTTAAAATTCTGTTAGCATTAATTACCAAATAATAGGTTTCAAAATCCAGTAAGTCTAAACCTCCCCTATTCTTTGGAGCCATCAGTTTCTCATATGTTATCCTCGTTTTCCTAGGTTCCCAAAGAAATCTCCCTAGTCCTACATGAAGCTGTTTAAAAAATTTCCTCGTGATTTTAAGTTGTGTAGCTCTAAAGATATATAGTATTCTGGGAAGAACATTCATTTTGATAATTGCAGTTCTTGCCATTATTGGTAATTTCAATTTACTCCATCTTTTCAGGTCCAATGTTATCTGATCCCAAGTTAACTTTACATTGTTTATAAAAAAATCTCTATTATCAGTTGAAAATACAATACCCAGATATTTTGTTCTTTCTTCAGTCATTACCTGTCCTATCAGTGGTAACAATGAAAAGGGTGTAGGTGTCTCTAATGGGAATATTTTGTTTTTTTTTAAATTAAGTTTATAGTTAGAGATTTTCTCAAAGTCTTCTACTGCTTTTAATATTTTCTCGGTATCTGACACAGGTGTGGTACAGTATATATTTAAATCATCTGTGAAGGCAGCCATATTTATCTTCATACCATATAATAATGGGGGATTATAAAAAAACATTTTGTTTAATGTGTAGAAATAATGGTTCCAAATAAAGATTAAATAAAATAGGAGATAATGGGCACCCTTGTCGGGTACCATTTTTAATTTGTATTCTCTTAGAGCAGTCTTGATTGATAAATACATTTGTATATGCGTTGTTATATATTTTCCTTAATGTTAAAATGAAATTCTGAGGAATATTAAAGTATGATAACATGTCAAATAAGTATACCAAGTTAACTCTGTCAAATGCTTTCTGTGCGTCAATTATAAGTGCATATATATTAAGATTTTTATGCTTGGCGTAGGAAATTAATGTGTGAAGCGTTAGTGTATTATCCGTGGTCTGTCTCCCATCCATAAACCCCGCCTGTTCCTCTAATATTATTAAATTTATGACCCTCTTCAGCCTATTTGCCAGGATGGATGTCATAATTTTCATGTCTATATTCAAGAGTGAAATGGGTCTGTAATTATCTGGGTTTTTAGAATCACTTTTCTCTTTCGGTATCAGAATTGTCTTTGAGGCATTAAAGTGGGGATCATTAATTTTATTTTGCATTATATAGTTAAATGTCTGTGAAAGTATCCTACTCAGAATCTCACTAAAAGTTTTGTAAAATTCAGAGGTAAAATTCACACACATTTCTAATAGAACCTTGTTTTTCTGACCCTGCTATTATGTTCATGAATCTGAAAAAGGGAAATAAATTAGGTCTTGCTCCTAACTTTCATCCAAATGATAAAGAGAGTGGAACCTTTCACAGGTTTGGCAAAAAGTTTGTACATCTGCAATCCTGCCTTCTAGGGCTATAAAATGTCAAACATATATGATTACATTCATTTTAACTATGCTAGGCAATATGGGTCAGAAGATTTCTGAAATCCCTTACTAAGACATGAGATCAAAACTTTAAGAAATGCTTTATTCCACCTCTTGGGTGGCTAGCTGAACATTCCATAAAATGTGGATATGAGATGCCACAGATACAGCATCTAGAGCAGATGCTACTGGGTCTGTCATCCATAGACATTCTTGATTAAAGCTGAAGATCTTAAGAAGATGGGGCAGAGAGACAAGTGATCATCATCATCATCATCATTAACCCCCTTCTTCGTATTTTTACATGGGGTCAGAGTGCTGTGTTAACTGTCGCCCTCTCTCTTAATTCAATGTCACACTCCTTACGTCTTTGACACTCAAGCCTGACTGTCACAGATCTTCTCCCACACAATCTATCCGTCTCTTTGCTGGACACCCTCATTTCCTCCCACCTTCTTCCTGTCTGTCCTAAATTTTCTTCACCATATTGTCTTCTGCTTTTCTGCACATGTGCCTGAACCACCGTAATCTGTTCTCTTTGATCTTTTCTGTAATTGGAGCTACTTTTGCTTCTACTCTTATGTCCTCATTTCTTCCTCTGTCCTACAGTATGCAGCCTACCACCCCTCTCAGGCACTTTATTTCCATCACCTCTAGTGTTCTCATCTGCTATGCCTTTACTGCTCAGGTTTCTGTACCATACAGTGGTACTGATTGTATGACTGTTTTGCACACATTACTTTTCAGCTTCTTTAGCATTTTTCTGTCATATACTACACCTGACACTCTGTGCCAGTTGGCTGGAGCTTCTTTGATCCTAGCTTTGACCTCTTCATTCAGACTTCCCTTCTCAACCCCTCCCAGATACTCAAAGCTGTTAACCTGTTCCACTGTCTCCCTTTTTATCTGAATTCTCAGCTTCTTCTGATTTCCCCAATTTGCTGCTATTACCACTGTCTTATCTGTACTTAGTTTCATCCCATGTGCCTTCAGTTTTGCATTCCATTCCCCTATCCTTTGCTGAAGTTCTTCCCTAGGGTCTGCCTGTACTGCCGCATCATCTATGTACAGCAATTTTATTAATCTGTCCCCTCTAACCTGTTTGCTAACGTAGTCCATCACCAGTATGTACACCAGTGGGGTCAGAGGTGAACCCTGGTGCACAACCACTGCCACTGGGAATCCCTCTGTGAGACCGAACACTGTTTGTACTTGAGTCATTGGGTCCTTGTACTTAGCTTGCACTAATTCTACCAGTGTTTCTGGGACTTAGAACCACTGCAGTACTGTCCAAATCAGCTTTCTTGGGACTTTGTCATATGCTTTCTCCAAGTCCAGGAATACCCAGTTGGACTCTTTCCTCATCTCTAGCTTCTTCTCAACTATCTGTCTTACTGCAAACATCAGGTTAGTTGTGGTGCATGCTGATCTGAATCCAAACTGCTCATCTCCCATCTTACTTTCTACTACTCTTGAATTTTCATGCAATGTGATAGGAGTTTGATACCTCTGTACTGACCAAAGTTGTAAATATCCCCTTTGTTCCTGAACACTGGCACTAGTATGCTTATTCTCCAGTCATCTTGGATACTCCTTTCTTACCACACTGCTGGGAATACCCTCAGGAGCCATTTCTTGCCTGTCTCACCCAGTGTCTTTATCATATCTGCTGTGACTGCACCTGAGCCTGCTGCTTTCCCTGATTTCATTTTCCTTAGTGCTATTCTTACTTCTTCTAGGGTGGACACCTCTTCTTCTCTCATCGTAGGCTGCATCTGGGCCAGTACAGCTTCTGTTGTTTTTTTTCAATCAGAAGCTGCTGCAAGTACTCTTTCCATCTGCCTTTGATGTCCTGTGGACTGGTGAGCAGGTTGTTGCTGGCATCCCTTATGAAGGTTGCCTAACTATCTTCTTTAACTTTCTGTCTTTGCCTTCCATCCCGATATAGTTTCTTTGTGCCACCTACTGAGTTACTTTCCAGAAGCTGGTAGAGTGCCTCAGATGCCCTGTTCTTTGGTACTGCACTCCTTTCTTAGCTTCTTTGTAAGCCAGCCAGTATTCCTTCTTAGCCTGGTCCATCTTTTCTATCTCACGCTTTTTTCTGCACTCCTTCTTTCTTTTGGTGATTTCCTGGACTTCTGTGTTCCACTACCAGCTTTCCTTATGTACTTTATTTCCACACCTGGCTTGGCCACATATTTGTTCTGTAGTCCTCACACATGCTGTGTTGAGGCATTGCCATTCTTCTTCTTCAAACTCTTCTACGTCTTCTATTGGTTATGCTAGAGTTAAAAGATTCTTAACTTACATATTCCTATCCACAAGTCACAGAAAATATTTCACTTTCTCTGCCTTGGGTTCACAGAATCAGTTTACCTCTTTAGCCTTTAGGCTTTCTAGAGCACCAAGGGTATACACAAAGTTCCTGGTCTTAGTTATAGCCTTTTTCAGACTGGAAGGAGTTTGCATCTATTCTTAGCTGGACAATAGCATAATTCAAACAACTTTCATTTTAGAGGTTCTAAAGGCTTTGGTTTTCTCTATGAACATTTTCCAGAATCTTACACTCACTCTCAGTTTAAAGAAATCTTCTCTAATTCTTTCTTCCAGAGAGGTCTTCCTAGGTTGCCTAATACATATCACATTAGACTGCCTTTCTCTCTCCAAACCAAACAGCAGCATACAAAAGGCACTTACTAAATCTAGCAAAATGGAAGTCTATCTCAGCAAAAGATTTTCTAAAAGCTGTGGGGTTCATGCCTTTAATTATTTTTTATGGTTTCTCATGCCAGGCTCCATATGAGTAATTTCCATGGGTATCTCAGGTAAGTGAACACACTCACTCTCTATTCTATGACACCAGTCTAAGTCCTTGAGTCCGTATTTTCAACCAAAGGTGCAGAGCATCACCGAATGCCTCACCTCTGCTTGAACAAGGAACCCACAACACTCAGGATCTAAAGAAGATTCCCCACTACAAGTTCCCAGAAAGTGTATACATCTAAAAGGAGGCACACAGGAATCTGTAGATGGAAAATCTTACTCAAGACACTGAACTTGATGAAGGGGAAGTTTCCTAGTAGTTCCATTAAGAAGATTCCAGATTTGGTACGATTTTGGAAATGATGCATTATAGAGGGGTACCAAGAGGGGTACTTAATTCACTGACCCCCCTTTCCTTGATGAATAGGTATTATTGCAGGTGTTCAGGTCTGTCCCCTCTATTTCCTGAGTGGTGCCTCCTGCTGGTTACATGATTACCTTTGTGGCAGAGAGGGAATGGCAGGAACCTGATGTTACTGAGTGAATGCCCCAAAAGCCTGATAAAATTTTATGCCTGCCCATGGACAGCCACACTGGAGCAAGGACCCTCTTATGGACTCTATTATTCTGACAGTTGCCATCAAAAGTGAACTTACAGTAGACAGCTCCATGGCCCATCCTCCCAACAAGGAGTGAAGGATAACTGACCATATGCAGAAGTGTGCCTACAACTTGAGATCATTTTCTCTCTAGGCACTTAACTATTATTTAACTCATATGATGAGGTTCCAGAGAGACCTCTCAAAAAAAGTCCACTGGAACCATGAGTGTCTCAACTAAAAACAGTTTAATATTGCAAGTAAAAACTTTCACAAATGCTTCATTAGGCTAATTAGTAACACAAAACATTTAGCTTTTATAGACAGTAAAACAGGTCACATGATCAAGACATTAATTAATAATTTAAAAACACACACATGTTCTAAATTTGATTATGTAAATCATATAGAATTGGTTTAATGCTCAAACTTCCATTCAATCCAGGGGGTAAATGAGCTCTAAAATGCAAATCCACTTTAATTCCTGCTTTTCAATGAAATTTATTAAATCCCTCCTCTGACAGATTAATAAATAACCTGTAAAATACAAAATTTAAAATGCGTAGCATCTGTCATACTGATATGCCTGTGTAAAGCATTTGTTGTCATTTTCCTCGAAATTTCTGATAGGTGTTTCCCTATGCGCTCCTTAAATTTCCTGTTAGTCTTACCAATATAGTAAGCTTTGCAGGTCATATACTTAGCTATGTATACAACAGTCCTGGTGTCACAAGTCCCAAATGTACGTAGTTCAAAAGCAATACCATAAACAGGATGTTGTATAGAAGTGTGACAGTAAATATGGTCACAATAAACACAATCAGGGCATTTAAAAGTGCCTTATTTAGATGGTTGAAAAGAACTGAAAACAAATGAGGTTACTCCTTTTAGTATAGTTTTTTAATTCCTACTCTTTTCATAACCAAATTTCAAACCGTGCATACCATCACAATTCAATCCAGGTATCTGTTCAATAACAGACCAATATTTTTGATAATATTCTGTACATCTTTAGTGTACTTAATAAAGGTCTTTTCTTTATTCCTGCTGACGACTTAGATATTTCTCAAACTTTAATAGAACTTAAATGCTTTACTTGCAAAAAAAAGCAGGAATTAAATTGGATTTTGCTAAAAAGTTTGACTAGCGATATTAAATTGTTTTTAGTTGAGACATTTGTGGCTCCAGTGGACTTTTTTGAGATATTGCTTGCTTTTATAGTCTTGGACATGGTAACCAGCAGTAGAAAACACCAATAAAACGAAGGAGAAATCCCAATCCCTCCAAGCTACACACTCTAGGGACCTAAACCTTGTCACCACAATAAACAGAACATGCCGGAGGGATAGATTCTTGTCCCAGAGACTTCCCATACTCTGGAATAAACTACATATCTATATCAAACAAAGCTTCTCATTAGCACTCCAAGAAAAATCTTGATGATTGGATGGGAAATAAGAAATTCACCCCGGGGATCACTTCTGTGGCTCTGCTCGACAGTGGCACAGGAAAACAATTTTCTTGGGTGGCAAAAGCCAGGGTGCCTTTTTGGCTGGGCTTGTATAGGCCCCAGGGCTGATAGCCTAGTACCTACCTATGAACCTATGAGAAGGCAGACCACTGAAGCTCCAGAAAACAGCTTTATTGTTAAGCACTTTCATCTGTGTACTAACAAGACTTCTTCAGAACAATGAACTAACAGCCATACTTCCTTTTTACACCATCTCACAAAACCTAATGGACACAATTAACACTTGTTAAAATTAAAAAAGGTACTAATTTACTTGAGCAAGTATAACATCAATTATACATGCTAAAATGTCATAAAAAACAACCATACCTTTTCATTTTTAAAATGCTTGTAATACTGACACATTAATTCAAGCCAGGATATTCTGTAGCATTAAGCCTGAGTTGCCATCACAGTTCACAAGCCTCAAGGTGTTCAGGAACCAGTTTCCCTTGTGCATCATTAATACTTTGCTGCACTACCAAAAATTTAAAGGTGTGGTCCTTAAAACTCTCTATATGTCTTGCTTAATGCATTTGTTTTTTATAGCTTTAGAGATGTCAGAAACATGCTCATATATCCTGTTTTTGAATAACCTAGTAGTCTTGCCCACATAAAATGTGGGACAGACTAAACATTTGGCCACATATACAACATTTTTTGAAACACAATTAAAATGCAAATGAATATTAATTCTAGAATTATGTAACCAAAAAAACTGGTTTGTTTCAAAAATGAATGGGCACTGGCTGCATCTGCCACATTTAAAATGTCCTATTCTTAGATGAGAAGTTGTTGTACCATTGCTATTTTGACTTCTGTCTAATAAATCTTAAATGTTTAAATCTCTCCTGAACACATAAAATAGGAGTGTTCCAAAATAATTCTAGTAGGTCGTGGTCAGATGTTAACAAAGGCCAATTTTTCTTAACTATACCACAAATATCTGGGGTATTTTGGTTATATGTACCTATAAATAAAAAATGGCTGTCCACCATTTTCTTATTGATGTTAACTAATAATAAATTGTCTCTCCTCACTGCTTCACCTGTCAAAATGGGCAAATAAAACATTATTTTCCTCTTATCAATAATCTCTTACTTAAGGGAAATCAGTAACTGATCAGGGTATCCTCTGGCTTTAAACATTTGAGAGATGAAATGTATCTCATCAATAAAATCAGATTCCCTAGACACCATTCTAGCTGTCTGCACCATTTGCCCCTTTACTACTACTCTTTTTTGAAAAGGGGGGGGGGCAGCTAGAAAATTCTAAATAGGAATTTGAAAAGGTTGACTTTCTACAAATGTTTGACACTAAGGTTTTTGATTTTGCATCAAAGTTTAACTGCACATCCAAATAATGAATAGTGTCAGCACAGGCTTGATGGGTAAATTTCAAGAATTGAACTGTGTGATTGATGTAATGAATAAACTCTTGCAAGTGGTCTAAAGTACCACGCCAAACAAAAAAGAAATCCAAAAACCTTGTGTAATTGGAAATAAACCTAAACAATTCTGTTTGAAATACAAATTTGGTTTCCTAATGGGACATAACTAAGTTGGCAAATGTAGGGGCGCAAGCGACCCCCATAGCTATCCCCACTTTCTGCCTAAAAAGTTGTCCCTCAAAGAATATAAATTTGTTGTTTAGAACAATTTCCATTAAGGTCACTAAAATGGTGATTTTGTAGCCCTCAAATTTGTTTGAAAAAAACAACTGTTCCTCTAGCCAAAGTAACCCAAGGTCATGAGGAATAACACTAAAAAGATTGCAAACATCAATAGTAACAAAGTATATTTGTCCTGATAAATCAACAGAATTAAGATTTGATAAAAACTGCCATGAATCTTTACAAATGTATGTAAAAACCTGTAGGGCCTCTTTAAATTGCTGATCAAGAAATTTGGCAATAAAAACGTTTTGGACCTCTTAGAATCTATTATTAGTCTAAAAGGTGAATTTGTGACTCATTAACTAATTCATTGGACTGTTCACTGTTTACAGTGCATACACCTGTAGAAAGCCAGTTGGTTAGTTCATTTGTTAACGAACAAAGCAGCAACGTAGACTGTGGTCTCATTGATTGTACTTTATTGGACAACTTGATATATGTTGGACACTGTATAAATAGTGAGCATATTTGCAATACTTAAGATTCTTTACCTATTACAGTGTACAATTCAATGGGGTATTTTAAATTGTTTATTCAGGTAAAGAAATTTTACCTTCACATGTGGATGTACTTTCAAAGAGATTTTCCTTTGTGCCAGTTAGGAAAGGCAGTATTGTTGAACTATTGTTAGATTTTTAAGTTATACTTAAGAAAATTGAATTTGAGATTGTGGCTCAGGAATACCAATGTTTCAAACACGTGTAAAAGAGTCTTTAAATAGACCAAGTATTTTTAATCCCCCTTTACATAACAAGCTTGTCTTATTTGACAAAGTAAGTGAATTAGACTTCAGACAAATGCTGAATACTTGTACTGATTGTCACAACAACTTGACTAGTACTGAAAGACATTTATTGGATGACATCATTTGTGATAGGAAAATACATGTTATGAAGCCTAAGGGCAATGGTATGGTGGTGATGGACCAAGTTGATTATGTGTGTGCTATGAATAATATACTTACAGATGGCACATATGATGAAATATCACGTATTGAGATCAACATAGCCCACCATAAAATAGATTTAGGTTTGGACGAGATGCTCTACCAAGGTAACATCACATTAGATGAGCATATAAATATGAAAAATGACTATCCAGTGATAGGGAATATTTTCGGTATTCCCAAAATTTACAAATCATTTGGAAAATCCACCTTTTAGTCAAACACCACACCTTTAAATTGGAATGCTTCTGTAGTCATATCCAACAGTTAAATAACAGCATTTTCAAACATCTTTTTTTAAAGACTTTGTCTATTTATACGAGAGCATTCCTATTAAAATTGAGACATGTTGCTACCTTGTTTGTTAAAAAAAATATATAAAAACTGACAAGGGATGCAACAAGCTTATCTGCTATGACTCGAAAAAAACATATGATCACAGATTCCTATGTCAGAACTGGAAATGAAAAAAAAAACTTAACATCAGGGATTCTGCTCAAGGTACTTGTGTTGCCACTACCAGTTGTTGTGTCTTTCAGCTTTTCTCGGTTAGGGGTCACCACAGCGGAACTCCGGTCTGCTAATGATTGGCAGTAGATTTTTACGTGCCACGTTGCCAGCCCTGACGCACAACCTTCAACGAAGGTATGCCCATTCACGCATGTCTCCACACAGAAGACGCTCTAGCTGAGAATCAAACAGGACAATGTCTTACTGTGAGGCAACAATGCTACCGCAGCACCACCACCGCAGTTGTGTTGCCACTACCAGTAATGTTAGTAATTTGAATAATGTTACATGCAATGAGGAGAGCTCTAATAGCAACATGTCTGGCAACCTAGTTTCTACTACTGATACAAGTAACCATTTGTCTTCCAACTTTGGGTCTTCTGTTTCATCTTTTTTTTCAGAAAAGCAAACTCAAATGTCCAATGTGAATCATACACCGAATGCCAACAAGAAAAAAGGTTGTGGGGGACAGAGACAGAAATTAATGTTGATTGACCTATTTTTAATTTATGTCAACATTGTTTCAATCAAGATGAGTTAAATGTACTCTCTAAGGGCTTTTTTTTTTATACCTAGTAGTAAAACTTCTTATTCTATGTTGGTGAAAGATTTCAAGTTGTTTACTCATAAACTCAATTTGAAATATCTTTTACAAGACATTGATGGGTTATCTGATAATTCTATAAGAAAACCTAGCAGTTTTAACCTGTTATTAAACAACACTTTACAAGTCTTTGCTAGAACTTGTGAGAAAGACTTTGATTTGTTGGATCAGAATAATCTTAGCACAATTATTCAAATTTAACTTTCAAAGAAAGAAAGGCTTTAACCACCCTCATGCAGAACAGACAGCTTTGATATATGCAAGCTGACAAAGGGTGTGGAATGGTAACTATCGAAGAAACACGGTATCAGACTGATAAGGTCAATTTGTTAAGTGATTCCAGTTACCAGAAAGTTAGCATGAGCTTTGTTTTTAAAAAAATACAATGAAACTGATGCTGAGTTATTTGAGCTTTTCAGTCAGGACTATTTAAACTTACAACTTTTTGACTATCTAAGTATAGAACAGCCTGAGTTGGGGATTATTTTTGGGATCCCCAAAGTACATAAAAATTAAAAAGCTCTTCCATTTTGTCCCATTGTATCTAGTCCCAAAAATAAAAATGTCCTATTTCTAGTTATTTGGACCCGATTTTGAATCCTGTGGTTGAAAAAATGGGTATTATTCACGGGACTCTTGGCATTTTCTTAATTCCCTCTATGAATACACTTTTTTAAGAGATGAAACTCTAATAGGGATTATAGATGTCACTGCCTTGTACAGTATAGCTCAAACTGAGGGAGTTGAGTATGTAAAGAGTTATCTTTCTGATTATTGTGGCTGGGACAGTGTAAAGGTTAATTTGACAGGAGCTTTGTTAAACATGGTGTTAAAAAATAACTTCTTTCTGTTTCAAAAAACTATCTGCAGTAGACTCCCTCTTATCCAGCCTCCTCTTTAACTGGCCATGAAATTTCAACGGAGAACAACACTTCTGCCTCCTCTGGGCTAAATGACAGACATTTGAGTTTTAGACTTCATATTCATTAGAAAAATGTATACTAACAAAAATCCTGTTATGCTAGCTGATACATAAAGTATAAATGCTATTTTGTATGCTTTTTCTGATTAATCAGCCATTTGTTTATCCATCCTAAGGTCTGGTCCCAGTGAGACCGAATAAGAGGGAGTCTACTGTACCAACAAGTGTCTGGTGTAGCTATAGGTGCAAAAGTCATACCTGCTTTCTCCAATCTTGTACTTTGTTGGTGGAAAGTTAATGTACTAACTAAATTGTCTTTATTTTCTTATGTTAGGTATTACCAACATTACATAGACAACATAGTTTTTATTTGGAATGTATGTGTAGATCAGTACAAAAATTTTGTATTCCAAATAAATCATACTGTTTCCTGGTTAAAGTTCACTTCCAGTGGCTTTGGTTGTACCGTTAATGTTTAAGATGTAACCATTCAAATGGACTTAGATAGTAGGTCCTTTTTTGTTCTATTTACAGGAAAAGTACCTTTAAGAATAATTATCTTCATTTGCGTAGTACTCATGCTAAATTCGTGAAAATGAATATTTTTAGGGGACAAGTCATTAGACCCTGTCAGCTGATAAGTGATGGTAAGACTTTTTTACAAGAAGTGGAACCTATTTTTATTGAGAGAATATCTTTTGAGGGAATTAGACTTAATTATGGAATCCATTACTACAAACAGGTATGTCAGGTTTCCATCCGTTGCTTTGTATGGGTTTTCGGTTAAAGAAAAAATACTTTTGGAACTAGTGATAAGAGTCTGGTGTTTCTCTTGAGTATGAATTGTGACTGTCAGAAGGTGAGAAATATTATCACCAATAACTGGAAGATTATACACAGGAACTCTGATCTTGTTAAAACATTAGGAGAGTCTCCTACTTTTATATACAAAAAAATCCTTTAATTTTAAAAAGTTATTGGAATTTGATATAGGAAGGGATGTGAATACATTAGATTTTAAAACAGGTACATTCTGTTGCATGTCCTGTAGACACTGTCAGTTTATTAATAATGTTAATACTATTTATTTTGATCATTTAAAATACGCCATTTCATCTACAGGAAGATTTAACTGTAAAAGTACTAATATAGTTTATTTGGCTACCTGTTGTTCATGTACTAGTTATTACATAGGAAAAAGTACCAGAGAACTGCGTGTACGCATCAGGGAACATGGAAAAGTGAATAAAGATGGTGATGTTCAGTGTTCCAGTTTTAGGAAATTCCATTTTTTTTTGTTTTAGAACAGTTTGATTGAAGCAGGTTCCCTCATGGCTGTAATGATTTCTTAGAAACCCAGGAATTGATGTGTCAAAGAAAATTAAGAGCTGATGACATCCCTGGTACAATGAAACTCTTAGTATTAAATGTTTATTGAAATATAAGGTAATTTCAGTTTGTGCATTTTTTCAAATGTTTCATGTACATTTTGCCTTTAACTTTTATTTGTTTCACTCGTGATTGTTTCTGAAACAGCTGATTTGTCTCTGCATTTGGCGGGTAACTTTAATACTATTTAAATAGCTGTATTTTATAATGGAGATAATTTCTGAAGAAGTTCCTTTTTAATAAAATTTGGAATGAAAGCTCTAAATTTTGTTTCCTATCTGGCAGTTTTTGGTTTATTGATGGAAGCGCACCAATTGACCAAGAGTTTTTAAAGTGTTTGAATTCATATTTATCTTGGTTTCAGCGGTTGTGATTTTTAATATATATATATATATATATATATATATATATATATATATATATATATATATATATATATGTGTGTGTGTGTGTGTGTGTGTGTGTGTGACTTACTTTTTTTTTCCAAAGCTGTGCTTCCTAATCACTGCAGTTCTCAATATCCTCCAGTACTTCTCAGCCTTTATACCACCAACATCCTGGTGCCAGAAGCCGTGCATCAGCGAATGTACAGGAGAGGCTAAAAACTTTGGAAGACTGGCTGGCTGTAGGCTACCTGCTTGGCAGGCTATCCCAGGTAGCAAAGAATGTAACAATGAAAACTATGATGAATATCAGCAATGTTTCCATACAGTGGTGGTGTCCGACTGTCCGTAATCTATCATGCATGAAATAACACAAGGGCTGCATCCATTTTCAGGCTCATAGCTTAGATAAATGTTTATCTCTGAAAATGCTTTCAGTACTAAAAATAGCTGCCCTAAAAAATGCGTTAAATACTAAAAAATGTGGCTATTCAAAACAACAAAAAGTTACAGAGCAAGCTTGTACAAACATAATTAATTAGGGGACATGACTAAGTGAAAAAGTCAAGGTACAACACAAAAATGGCTAGCAATTTTATTTTATTTTAGCTATTTCAACTTGTATGTTTTCTCATATAACTTTTACATTGCTCATATGGCTTTTTGTAGTATAGCTTGCACTATAAAATAAATATGAATGGAAAGTGTTGCAAATGAGTTGTACACTTCAAACCTCATTTTGATTCCCACTCCTTCCATTTATATATTGTACAGGTCTGAGCAGGTTGTTTATCTAGCACAAAGTTCCCAAATTAGCCTTAGAACAAACAGTTCAGACTCTTGGGCTTTATTGGCTACCAAAAACAAAGAACAAAACTAAATTATACCATTGTTCCATTGCTTCTTTATGATCTTGACTATGCTATGTGCATGGAGGGCCATCTCAAGAGGAAGAGAGTTTGTTTTAAATGAACAGTCTGTTGTTTCCCATGAAATAATCAGTTTATTTCAATTTTCCATGATATAATCTGTTTATGCATTCCAGCTGATGTCACATTTCTTCAGTGACTGGCCTCTGGATTTTTTGAGAGTGTAGTCTAGTGGAAAATAAGAAATGAGAACAGAGGGTAGTTGTCTTTTCTGCCATTCAGTTAAATGTTGTTTGTTTATTCTCAGACTCTAATTAGATGAGTACCAGTTTCCCCGTGACTCTTCTGCTGCAAAAGGTCTTCTATTATTTGTAGTGCAAATGCATTCCTTTTCACTGTGTCTCAGTCTGAGACCATCTCCATGGCAGGAAATGATCTGGGTGCTTTCCCTTCCTTTGACTCCTGGGCTACATATCAATACATACACACACACACACACACACACACACACACACACACATATATATATATATATATATATATATATATATATATATATATATACTGTACTGTCAGGCAATTAAAAAGAGTGCAGTGCACCCTCCCATAATATACTTTAGAACCCCGTGACACACAAACACACACACACACACACACACACACACACACACACACACACACACACACACACACATCTTTATTGTTGCATCTGCCTTTCTTGTTTCATAACAACAGAATACCACTGTCCTACCCAGCCCGTAGCACTCGTTTATTACTGCTGTTCTGAATAGGTCATCACAAGTGCCTGTTGCGTCACTCATTAAAACAGTCCCTGCATTTATATAGTGTCTGTCTTTAGTGAGGAAGGAATCCTCTTTATTTCATTGTAAGTCTTCTGCATTAGGAAGGCCTTATCTTTACATATTGAAATTTTTGTCATTAGGAATTTTCATACCTTTAGAGGAGAGACATTTCTGATCTGGTCTTGCTATATACATCACTATATACAGTTCAGTCCAGTAGTTTACATGACTCAGTGTCCTTGGACCATGATTGTCTGAATGCTGACATTAGCAGGCTACAAAACTTACAGCTAAGTGAACTTTATAGACACATATCCTCTGGAGTATGTGCCAGTCAGTAAGATGAGAAGTAGAGAGACACTGTCTCCATAGTGTGTCTGGGATAAAATACACATTTTTGACTCCATCTCCTTGGAGCATCTTTTTCACATTTACCAGCCTAAGAAATGTCACATTAGGTGTGAAAGCTCTCACTTTTATGGGACTATGTTTCATAAAGTTGTACTTTACATCTCACTTTACAGGTAGAAATAAAGGTGGAACTAACTCATGAAAAAAGTTGTGTTATCATCCCATTATGTGAGGTCTTTGAGATGAACACCATTAGTTATTTTTTTATTAAAACTCCAGAAGTAAGCACCAACTAAATCCACCAAAAAGGCATGACAAGAAAGTTCACTGAATCAAAATTTATTGTTTGTAGTTAAGCGCTTTCAGCAAGGATAATCCAAGCCTTCCTCAGAACAATTCAGACACTCATAAGACCACCCTTTAAATACCCAAACATAAGTAATTAATTTAAAGAGCCATGCAATATCTAAAACATTTGATAAAATATATATATTTTATATAAAAAATTCATCTATCAAATCTTCTCAATTTCAATACACTAGAAAAAGAAACTACTTCATTTAATCCTGGAAGTGAAGCTGCATTTAAAAACAAAATCCATCACAATTCCCTTTGCTCTAAAATCAGTTTCCATGGTCCACCCCTAGGGTTAACTCGTACATGTTCCAGGACTAAAAATTTGAATTTATGCTCAGGATATTCATTTGGGGCGGCCACGGTGGTGCAGCAGTTAGCGTTGCCACCTCACAGCAAGAGGTTCTCTGGTTCGATTCTCGGCTGGGGTGCCTTCTGTGTGGAGTCTGCATGTCCTTCCTGTGGTCACGTGGGTTTCCTCCGGGTGCTCCGGTTTCCTCCCACATCCCAAAGACATGCAGTAGGTGGATTGGACACTCTAAATTGGCCCTAGGTGTGAGTGTGTGCATGTGTGTGCCTTCTGTGGAAGGTTGGGGGCTGGGCTGGCAACTCGACACCATAAAACTCCACTGCCAATCATGAGTGGACAGATGATCCACTGTGGCGACCCTTAACCGGGAAAAGCCGAAAGAAGAAGAAGAATAAGAAGATGCACAGGATATTCATTTATATGCCTAGCCACAGCACTAGTGTCTTTCCTTATCCGGATGTCATTACAATGCTCATATATGTGTTATTTGAGCCTTTGCTCCATTTTTCCCACATAGTATGCCATGCAAAGGCAACACTTTGCTGCATATACCACCCCTTTTGTCTGACATGAATACCTTCCAGAAACAAAAATATTTTTGGACCTATATTCACATATTCACACTCCAAAATATATGGGCATTGAGGGCACATATTATATTTCTGCATCTTTTGTGTAGTAGATGCATGTTGATGAGATACACCATCATACCAATCCTTAAAGTTACCACCACATCTAAAAACAAATTTAGGGTTTTCACCTAACTTATGAACTAATACACTATTTTGTCTTATTACAGTCCAATTCTTATACACAATATTTTTAATACATGCACTATCCACACTATGTGTAAAAATAAAAGATTTTTGTATACTATTTGCTGCCACTGAAACCCTGGGGTCCAAATTCTGTTGTCCATTTAATAACTGTACATTCTCCTCTAGATGATTTAAAGTGCCATTACTACAATTACCCACTACTCCACACATATTTGTGGCTGTTAATAATGGGCAATATTCTGTTAATAATGGGCAATATTCTCTGGAAAGCCTCCTCCTAAATACCTCAAATTTTATATCATCAATTAAATATTTTGGATACCCCCTATTTTTAAAACATATTACCTATAAAATGGCATTCTTCCAAAAATTCAAATTGTTCAGTAGCCATTTTTGCTGCTCTAACCATTTGCCCTTTGATGACACCTTTCTTAATGTGATATGGGTGATTGCTTGAATAATGCAGATATTTATTAGAATATGTTTTCTTACGAAAAATACCAGATTTCAACCCAGTTGCACTTTTTGTTAACATAACATCCAAATAAGATATGGACGTAGTACCAATATGACATGTTGTTGTCGTTGTGTCTTTCGGCTTATCCTGGTTAGGGGTCGCCACAGCAGAACTCCGGTCCACTAACGTTTAGTAGGGGATTTTTACGTGCCGAGTTACCAGTCCTGATGCACAACCTTCAACGAAGGCACGCCCATTCACGTATGCCTCCACACAGAAGACGCTCTAGCCGAGAATTGAATGGGACAACGTCTTGCTGTGACACGACATGCTACTGCAGCACCACTACCGCCCGATAGTACCAATATGACATGTAAAATGTAAAAAAGAAGTACTATTACTCATAAAATCTAATAATGCATGAACTTCTGCAATAGACCCTACCCATGTAAAAAATAAGTCATCTAAAAAACAGGTATATAATTTTACATTTTTAAAAAATTCACAAGGAAATAAATAAAGTTCCCACATCAGCATTACCACATTAGCATATAAAGGACCATGGGGGGAGCCCATAGCTACCCCTGTCAGTTGTTTAAAATACTGACCTTCGTAATAAATAAAATTATTACATAATACTATTTCCATCATATGGGATAGAGTGTTAATACGATCTTGTTGTACATGAACATGGTCAGTAAAATATTCAGTAAACCACTGCAGTCCTATGTTATGTGGAATACATGTAAATAAATCCTTTACATCAACCGTCACTAAAATACCATCATCAACAGTTCTTAACTGGTTGCATTGATGCAAGAATTCCCAAAAATCCCTGCATATGTGTTTGACATTTTCCAAACATCCCTTTAATTGTTTATCAATAAATTTAGCAATAAAATATGTCTTAGAATAAGTACCATCAATGTTGGGTCGAAAAGGGGGTTGGTAAATGTCCTTGTGCAACTTAGGTACACCAAATATAGTAGTTAACTTTGGTTCACTATTAGTTACAAAATTAAATTCCTGAAGAGACAATTGACCTTGAGATAACATATCATTCAAAAAATAATCTATATTACTATAAGAAATATTAACCTCATTAACTGATGCTTCTGTATAGGAATCATCATATAATAATTCCAACATTTTCTGATTATAATCAACTTGATCCATAATAATTAATCCACCACCTTTATCAGGTTGTAAAAGTCTTAACAATCCAGTTTGTTTTATATCTTCCATCAACTTACATTCATCCTTTGATAAGTTAGGTGAATGACATACACTGGAATATGATAAAGCTGTTCTCAAATCAAGTTCACAAAATTCCTCAATTTTTTCAAGGTAGGGTGGAGATCAGGATTAAATATACTAGGTATTCTCAGATCATTATCAACAGGAAATACAGATTCATTAAATAAAAGTGACAAATTCAGTTTCCTCGTATAGAGCTTAAGGTCTATTAATAATCTAGGTAAATTAACTTTCTTCGTAGCAACAAATGTCAAACCTTTGCTGAATAAATTAGAATGTTTCTGAGTAACATTATAGCTACTATAATTATGCATTTTGAAGTCTCCAGTGCAATTATTAACAATATTCAAAGTACTGGCCAAACCTACCAGTTCGGCCGATTCCTCTGGTTCAAATTCAAAAATGTCCTCATCTGGTTGTTGTAAGGTTGATTGCCTGGCCTGTTCACATTCCCATTCCTGTTCCGAATCCTCTCCGAATGCCGTAATGGATTGTAATCTAAAGGGGGCTGCTGACTAGCTGTATTAGCCACTTCCTGTAATTCTTCATCATTATGTGGGTCGGAGAAGGAAACTGCCCGCTGTTGGCTTGTAGGTAGTTTTGGATAGACCGTGCCGTTCAAATAATCAAGCCGGTCTCTTTCTGACTTCCTATTCTTTCTTTGAATAATCCCCTGACACATATAATCAATATCAGAGAATATTTTCTCGTATTGAGTCCAAAACTGGTGAAAAATATTGTCTTTTATAATTGTCTCATCCATTTTTTAATATTAGTATATATATATATATATATATATATATATATATATATATATATATATATATATGTTCCATTTCTTTGCTGTTATGTTTCACCAATAATTCCATAAGTTCACATCCATTTTTATCAAAAAGATGTAATAAATCCACATACAGTTGGGAATTTTCCTGTAAGCCAGTCGGGTACCTCAAACAATGCAAACCTTTGGGTACATGTTTGCATTTAAGGCACTCGCAAAAATACACGTTATCATGATGTAATTTACGATTTTTAGAGCAAAGGGAATTGTGGTGGATTTTGTTTTTAAATGCAGCTTCATTTCCAGGACTAAATGAAGTAGTTTCTATTTCTAGTGTATTGAAATTGAGAAGATTTGATAGATGAATTTTTTATATAAAATATATATATTTTTATCAAATGTTTTAGATATTGCATGGCTGTTTAAATTAATTGCTTATATTTGGGTATTTAAAGAGTGGTCTTATGATTGTTTGAATTGTTCTGAGGAAAGCTTGTATTATCCTTGCCGAAAGCGCTTAACTACAAACAATAACTACAAACAATACATTTTGATTCAGTGAACTTTCTTGTCGTGCCTTTTTGGTGCTTACTTCTGGAGTTGTTGTAATTATGGCTGAAGAAAGTTTGCAGATGGATTTACAAACTGTTTCCCGTGTGGAATTTGACACACTACAAATGTTGGTTAATAATTTAACCTTGCTTATTCAGCAGTTACCTGAACGACTGCACACCAGCAATGTGGCTGATTTGCAACAAGAAGCAATTAACACTCAACTGGAGCCTGTCTTGCCTTCTTATGAGGGTTTTCCACCAGGACAGGAACAGTTTCGTTTATTGGCTACAAACACCAATGGAGGGAATAGTGGTAATACAGTCGTGAACTCTTCAGATGAACAAGCAACTACTGGCGGTTCATTGCTTGACCCTTGGTTACATTGGGAAACTAGTGGAACTACAGGTGGCCAGGTATCAACACTAGCTATTGAAAGCAGTTTGGGTGTGTATAAAGATCTTTTAACACAATATCATAAATTACATCATGAGAATGTGTATTTTCACGAGTGCCTTAAACGCAAACATGTACCCAAATGTTTGCATTGTTGGAGGTACCTGACTGGCTTACAGGAAAATTCCCAACTGTATGTGGATCTATTACAGCTTTTTGATAAAAATGGATGTGAACTTATGGAATTATTGGTGAAATATAACAGCAAAGAAATGGAACATATATATACTAATATTAAAAAGATGGATGAGACAATTATAAAAGACAATTTTTTTCACCAGTTTCGGACTCAACATGAGAAAATATTCTCTGATATTGATTAAATGTGTCAGGGGATTATTCAAAAAAGAAATGGAAATTGGAGAGAGACTGGCTTAATTATTTGAATGGCATGGCTTATCCAAAACCACCTACAGGCCAACAGCGGACAGTTTCCTTCTTCGACCCACATAATGATGAAGAATTACAGGAAGTGGCTAATACATCTAGTCAGCAGTCCCCTTTAGATTACAATCCATTCGGAGAGGATTCAGAATAAGAATGGGAATGAGAACAGGACAGGCAATCAACCTTACAACAACCAGATGAGGACATTTTCGAATTTGAACCAGAGGAATCGGCCGAACTGGTAGGTTTGGCCAGTAAAAAAATTGAGGAATTTTGTGAACTTGATTTGAGAACAGCTTTATCATATTCCAGTGTATGTCATTCACCTAACTTATCAAAAGATGAATGTAAGTTGATGGACGATATAAAACAAACTGGATCGTTAAGACTTTTACAACCTGATAAAGGTGGTGGATTAATTATTATGGATCAAGTTGATTATAATCAGAAAATGTTGGAATTATTATATGATGGTTCCTATACAGAAGCATCAGTTAATGAGGTTAATATTTCTTATAGTAATATAGATTATTTTTTGAATGATATGTTATCTCAAGGTCAATTGTCTCTTCAAGAATTTAATTTTGTAACTAATAGTGAACCAAAGTTAACTACTATATTTGGTGTACCTAAGTTGCACAAGGACATTTACCAACCCCCTTTTTGACCCATCGTTGATGGGACTTATTCTAAGACATATTTTATTGCAAAATTTATTGATAAACAATAAAAGGGATATTTGGAAAATGTCAAATGTTTATGTAGGGATTCTTGGGAATTCTTGCATCAATGCAACCAGTTAGGAACTTTTGATAATGGTATTTTAGTGACGGTTGATGTAAAGGATTTATTTACATGTATTCCACATGACATAGGACTGCAGTGGTTTACTGAATATTTTACTGACCATGTTCATGTCCAACAAGATCGTATTAACACTCTATCCCATATGATGGAAATGGTATTATGTAATAATTTTATTTATTACGAAGGTCAGTATTTTAAACAACTGACAGGGGTAGCTATGCCCCCCCCCCCCGTGGTCCTTTATATGCTAATGTGGTAATGCTGATGTGGGAACTTTGTTATTTATTTCCTTGTGAATTTTTTAAAAAGATAAAATTATATGCTCGTTTTTTAAATGACTTATTTTTTGCATGGGTAGGGTCTATTGCAGAAGTTCATGCATTATTAGATTTTATGAATAATAGTACTTCTTTTTTACATTTTACATGTCATATTGGTACTACGTTCATATTTTATTTGGATGTTGTTAACAAAAAGTGCAAATGGGTTAAAATCTGGTATTTTTCGTAAGAAAACGTATTCTAATAAATATCTGCATTATTCAAGCAATCACCCATATCACGTTAAGAAAGGTGCCATCAAAGGGCAAATGGTTAGAGCAGCAAAAATGGTTACTGAGCTATTTGAATTTTTGGAAGAATGCCATTTTATAGGTAATATGTTTTAAAATAGGGGGTATCCAAAATATTTAATTGATGATATAAAATTTGAGGTATTTAGGAAGAGGCTTTCCTGAGAATATCGCCCATTGTTAACAGCCACAAATATGTGTGGAGTAGTGGGTAATTGTAGTAATGGCACTTTAAATCATCTAAAGGAGAATGTACAGTTATTAAATGGACTACAGAATTTGGACCCCAGGGTTTCAGTGGCAGCAAATAGTATATAAAAATCTTTTATTTTTACACATAGTGTGGATAGTGCATGTATTAAAAATATTGTGTGTAAGAATTGGACTGTGATAAGACAAAATAGTGTATTAGTTAATAAGTTAGGTGAAAACCCTAAGTTTGTTTTTAGATGTGGTGGTAACTTTAAGGATTGGTGTGATGATGTATCTCATCAACATGCATCTACTACGCAAAAGATGCAGAAATGTAATATGTGCCGCCAATGCCCATATATTTTGGAGTGTGAATATGTGAATATAGGTTGAAAAAATATTTTTGTTTCTGGAAGGTATTTATGTCAGACAAAAGAGGTGGCATATGCAGCAAAGTGTTGCCTTTGCATGGCATACTATGTGGGAAAAATGGAGTGAAGGCTCAAACAATGCATATATGAGCATTGTAATGACATCCAGATAAGGAAAGACACTAGTGCTGTGGCTAGGCATATAAATGAATATCCTGAGCATAAATTCAAATTTTAGTCCTGGAACATGTATGAGTTAACCCTAGGGTGGACCATGGAAATTGATTTTAGAGCAAAGGAAATTGTGGTGGATTTTGTTTTTAAATGCAGCTTCATTTCCAGGACTAAATGAAGTAGTTTCTATTTCTAGTGTCACTTTAAAACGTATAAACCAAATAACTGATAAAAATAAAAATAATAAACTCGGTGATAAACCAAACTGTGCTTTAATGCAAAAATTCAGTAAAAATCCAGTAAGCGCTTTCGTTAATAATAACTTTGGAACTGCTATGCAAATATCAAATAGTGTAGATTCGGAAGCCATCAAACAGATTATCAGAGCAAATTGGAAAATTTTGAAGAGCAGTGAAGAAGTACTAGAAGCAGTTGGTAATGGTTCACACTTTCTGTATAAAAAGGGAAAGAGTTTTAAAAACTTTTTCCAAAGCAGTTTGAATCTCAGGTCTTTTAGTACAAGAGGCAGGATGGAAAAATGTTTGGAATGCAATTTCTGTGATTTAATTTATGAAGGAGTTAGTGAAATTGTTATTAATGATGTAAAAATATATGTCAACAAGGTTTATACTTGCAAATCAAAGTTTGTTGTTTATCTAATTGTATGTCAGTCTTGCAATGCATTTTATGTTGGCCGTACTAGTAGGGAGCTGTTCAAAAGAATGTATGAACATAAAAGAGCTGTGGAAACTGGCAATGAAGCTAATGCTTTAGGTAAACATTATAAACGGGGGGTTGTAAAATCAATTTTAAATGTTTGGTTTTGGGAAATACTGGTGACTATGAGATTAAGTTGAATGCTGAGGAGGAGTTGGGATGGTTGGGATATACATGGCAGGTTAAGTTGAATGCCTACTATTCTCCTGGGCTAAACAACAGAGAAGATTTTGTAGCCTATTTGAAAAAGAAAGGGTTAAGATGTTAATTTGGAATGTCATGTGATGATATATTTTAGCATTTAATGAATGAAGTGAGAGGTTTTAATTTAGTCTGTGTATGAAAAGACAAAAGCGCTTACTGGATTTTTACTGAATTTTTGCATTAAAGCACAGTTTGGTTTATCACCGAGTTTATTATTTTTATCAGTTATTTGGTTTATACATTTTAAAGTGATTTATTTTGTTACATTTCAAGATAAGCCAATCAGGTTCTAGTTTTTTGACAATTTCAACTGGATGTACTCTTCATGATGGTCCAAGTGGGTCGCTGATGTTAAATCAAGAAGGTTTGCTGAATGTTGGAGCAACAAGGCATGGACAGTTACCAAAAAGAACAAATGAGCTGTTGTCAAACTGTTTAGCCCCTCCAGGTGATGTTTTTTTAACTCTAAGCAATGAAGGCACCAGTAACAGTTATTCTTTTGATGCTTATGAACTATTTAAAGATCTAGAAAAAGATCTTATAAAGCTAAAGCGTCTACAGTAGGATGTTGCTTATTTTGACAACTGTTTGCATGTTAAGAGGGTTCCAAAGGGTCTTAGAATTACAAAAATACAGAATGGGAATGATTTACCCAAAGACTTTATTGACAGATGGGTCGAATTAAACCAAAAGGTGGGGCTACAATATGTTGAAATGCTGTCCGAGTTCAATAAACTAAAAATTGAACAATTGAACAATAAAATACATTTGAGTTTCTTTTCTCTTAAAGATCAGTTGACTGCTGACAATTTTGTTGCTAAATTTAGTCTTATTCAAGACAAACTAGCAAAAGAAAATGACCTTTTGTCCAAACGAAAAATTAAAAAGTTTCAGCGCGACCTTAAAGAATATGAGGAAGGGAGCACTTATATTAGAGTAACAGCAGTGCGCACTGATGTAGCAGCTGATGTAACATGCTTGAGAATCAAAAATGAGGCAGCATTGACTGCAAGTGGAGACGAGGAAGGGCCAAGACGCTCGGAACATCTAGCGCAGCGTGAGCAACAAAATGAAGTGGTGATTTCCAATGCACAAGCTTGTCCCATGCCTTCACAAAATTTTCAGAAGGGGCAGCAGGAACAGAAGGTGCAGGTTTATCAGAAAGGGCCGAATGGCCAAAGGACTTGGGCAGAAGTAACATCATCTACCACAGGGAATTACAACAACCAATCCAAGAAGAAGGTGTGGAAGAAATGGAAGAAATAACTGTTTTTTCAGGTACTTTTGATCCTGGCAGTTACTTAATTGTCAATTTATCATCCAAACTTTTGGATGCCAAGACTTGTGACATTCTGAGTAGGGGTTGGAATTTTGTTCCATCTACTAGAGCGAACAAGTGTGATGTGCTGAATGAGCTGAGAGATTTTGTCAGGAAACTGAATTTCAAAGTTTTGTTTAAAAATAGCAACAATAATGAATGTAAAGAGTTCAGTAGACCAAGCACTTTTGACCCTCCTTTAAGAAAGGAATTGGAAATTTTTCTTAGTATGACTGAGCTTGAAATTATTGAATTGCTGAATAACAAAAGTAGTTTCAAATATCACAATATGTCTGCAAACAAGCACAAGCTGTTTTTTGATTTAGTTAATGATGATAAAATTCTTGTTAGCAAAGCAGATAAAGGAAATGCTTTGGTAGTACTAGATAGAGATTATTATGATATGAAAATGTATCACATGTTGGCTGATGAATTCTATGAAAAAGTTAGTTTTTCTGCTGTTAAAAAATCATATTGTTTTATTGATTCCTTAATTGAGGAATGTTTTTTTTACAGGAAGGATCACAGAGGATACTAAGAAATATATTTCGAATGCAGCTCCCAAATTTAGTAGAATTTTTGGCCTGGCTAAAATACACAAAGATCTGTAAGACCCTATGTTCAGGCCTATAGTAGCAAGTGAAGGGACCAAAACTGAAGCCATTTTTATTTTTGTAGACAAACATTTACAAAAGGTAGCGGTCAGAGGTAGTGCTTATATTAAGGACACCTCTGATTTTATTGGACACATCAAAAAAGTGAATGTTATTGAGTCAGACATTTTAGTCACTTTAGATGTGAAGTCTTTATATACAGTTATTTCTAATGAAGAAGGAATGGAAACAGTGAGATTAGAGCTTTTAAGCAGGTTTGTTTTCCAGTAATACTACGAGTTTACTTATGGAAATGTTAGATGTTATTTTGAGCTATAACTACTTCAAGTTTAAAGATGATTTTTTTCATCAAAAAAATGGAGTAGCAATGGGTGTAGCGATGGCACCCAGTTATGCCAACATTTTCATGAATGGTTGAGAGAAAAGACATATTTTGATTGATACATTCAAAAACAATATACTTTGTTACAATGCTTTATAGATGATTTGTTTATTGTTTGGAGAGGGGGTTTGGAGTCCCTTGAATTTTTCTTGCTTTATATAAACAGGGTTTGTACGTATTTGAAATTTACTTCAGTTTTGAATGAAAAAAGTATTTCATATTTGGATGTAGTAGTGTACAACGAAAATGGCAAGTTAGCTACTAAAATTAATAAAAAGAATGTGTAAAACAATGCATATTTATACTTTTCAAGCATGCATCCCAGATATATGAAAGAAAATATTGTTAAGTGTCAACTGATGAGGGCATATCAACTTACTTTAGATGATGCTGATTTTATGAAAGAGAGCAAAGCTATATGTAACAAATTTGTAGCTAGAGGCTATTCAAATGAATTAGTAAGAAGTAAATTTAGTGAAGTTAAAAGAACTAGAGAAAACCTAGAAGTTTATTCTAAGAAAAATATTAATAATGGCTTTGGAACTGCTATGCAAATGTCGAATAGTGTAGATTCGGAAGCCATCAAACAGATTATCAGAGAAAATTGGAAAATTTTAAAGAGCAGTGAAGAAGTACTAGAAGCAGTTGATAATGGTCCACGCTTTCTGTATAAAAAGGGAAAGAGTTTTAAAAACTTTTTCCAAAGCAGTTTGAATCTCAGGTCTTTTAGTACAAGAGGCAGGATAGAAAAATGTTTGGCATGCAATTTCTGTGATTTAATTTATGAAGGAGTTAGTGAAATTGTTATTAATGATGTAAAAATATATGTCAACAAGGTTTATACTTGCAAATCAAAGTTTGTTGTTTATCTAATTGTATGTCAGTCTTGCCATGCATTTTATGTTGGCCATACTAGTAGGTAGCTGTTCAAAAGAATGTATGAACATAAAAGAGCTGTGGAAACTAGCAATGAAGCTAATGCTTTAGGTAAACATTATAAAATGGGGGGTTGTAAAATCAATTTAAATTTTTTGGTTTTGGGAAATATTGGTGACTATGAGATTAAGTTGAATGCTGAGGAGGAGTTGGGATGGTTGGAATATACATGGCAGGTTAAGTTGAATGCCTGCTATCCTCCTGGGCTAAAGAACAGAGAAGATTTTGTAGCCTATTTGAAAAAGAAAGGGTTAAGACATTAATTTGGAATGTCATGTGATGATATCTTTTAGCATTTAATGAATGAAGTGAGAAGTTTTAATTCAGTCTGAAGAAGTCTTGTGTATGAAAAGACGAAAGCGCTTACTGGATTTTTATAGAATTTTTGCATTAAAGCACAATTTGGTTTATCACCCAGTTTATTACTTCTATTTCTAGTGTATTGAAATTGAGAAGATTTGATAGATTAATTTTTTATATAAAATATATATATTTTTATCAAATGTTTTAGATATTGCATGGCTCTTTAAATTAATTACTTATGTTTGGGTATTTAAAGGGTGGTCTTATGATTGTTTGAATTGTTCTGAGGAAGGCTTGGATTATCCTTGCCAAAAGCGCTTAACTACAAACAAATTTTGATTCAGTGAACTTTCTGGTCGTGCCTTTTTGGTGGATTTTTTTTTTTATTAAGTTACTATTACTTTAGTATAATTGAAGACCTGGGTATTTACTTGTAACTACTACTACAAAAATACTGGGTGCATTTTTAAGGTCTCAGTAGTTCTCTGTTCTTTTACTAAACTCCTACAGCATTATTCATTTATTTGTTTGTTTGTTTTTGTTAACTTATTCCCTCCATAGGTTCATACTAGGTGAGCTGCCCTTGTGGGTCATTTTAAGCTGATCCAATTTCCTTCCAAAGGTGAGAATCAAAGCCTGTACTTTGGGTCTGTGAGGTAAGCACCTTAACTATTTTGCCAACCCCAACCCATGAAACCAAGGGTATTTGCTTTGGGAAATAATACCCCTTATTTTACAGGTAAGTACTAGGCTAGCTGCTCTTGTGAGCCATGTTAAACCTAACCAATTTCCCCCAGTGATGAGAATCAAACTGTACCTTATGTCTGTAAGGTAAACACCTTAACCATTATACTAAATAACATGTTTCCAGTACAGGACTGCGGTGGTGGTGCTGCGGTAGCGTTATCACCTCACAGTAAGATGTTGTCTTGCTCGATTCTCAGCTAGAGCGTCTTCTGTGTGGAGACATGCGTGAATGGGTGTACCTTCGTTGAAGGCTGTGCATCAGAGCTTGGCAACGCGGCACGTAAAAATCTACTGCCAATCATTAGCTAACCAGAGTTCCGCTGTGGCGACCCCTAACCAGGAAAAGCTGAAAGACACAACAACAACATGTTTCCAGTAGAGCTCCACAGTTGGTACTCTAACTCCTAGTGGGAGTGGCTTGTGCCTTTTAAAAAATGAAGTTGTTGCCTCACAGTTCAAACAAATGTTCATATCTCTAGAACCATAATTCTTAAAACTAGACTGTAAATGGCAAACTGTCTAGCACAAAGCAATCATTACAATGGCTACATTCATTCAGTTCTAAGTCTTAAAACTGGATTTTGTAAATTACAATATTCGCAGTAAATATGAATTAGGTAATGTATAAACAGGTTAAGATAGCTCAGTAACCAGTCAAGCAAAACACATACTACCAGCAGGATTTTCTTCATACAGTTGTTTGTTTTCATATGAGGTAAGCGGTTCTGTCTGTGTCCATTGATTATTAAGATATTTACAGAAACATGAACATTCTTAAAATACAAATAATATTAAATACCTCTTTATCTGCACTACACAGAGGTAAATATCAATATAGCTGTGTTTGCCATTGTGTAAGCTTTAAGATGAAATCTAATACCTTGTATGTAGCATGACTTTGGAATTATTAATGCAATATTTGATGCCCAGAAGTGTCATTAGGATTTAACTGCAGAAATGCTGGGAGATGTCACTAGGTTGTAATGAGTTAACTGGAGTGGGTGGGCTAAACCAAGGCCCCTTTTCAGATAGGACTCAGTACCAAAACAGAAAACAATGTACACATAGGTAATACAAAGCACATGAAATACTCTGAAGTACAAAGTCATAAACATTTACAAAAGAGTGTAAATAAGCAACTTGGACTGAAAGTAGGATTACAGTGGCAAAATTATTGATAAAAGAGATGAAGACAATGACCTAAGACCAACAGAAAGAACACTTAAAAGCTAGAAAGTACATTTACACTCTGTAAAATGTTCTGCGTCTTTTTTAACATCTTTATTAAAACTGACTTCATTAAAAAGCTGACATTGGTACAAATACAGTAATAGAAAAAAAAACATAACATTTCCATTATTACTTTCACGCAGTATTTCTCTGTTTTTTACAACTATCATTCACTCCCACATTACATACATTTCTCATATCCTGTCTTCCTTTAAATTTAATTTATCCTCTGAATTAACCCTATTAACCTGTCAGCAAAAACATATGCTACCATAACCCTTTCTCTTCACTTTATTACTAAGGATGTAATTGGTGACAATATTTATTGTGATGAGGTATTTAAACCCATTCATAAAAGCCACTGTATTTATATAACAGTAATTTGCACTTATTAATAGAGTCCAACATTTATACAGTAGGTTATTCTGTCTAATGTTTTAGCAAGTGGGCAGTGGTTAGCATGAGGCTGATAGACCTAATGTGTTCTGGGTGAAAGATCCTTTGGTGTTATACAAGCATGCTTAAATGATGGCGGTAGAATGCCTGTGCACACTGAAAGACTGTGTGTGTGTGTGTGTGTGTGTGTGTGTGTGTGTGTGTGTGTGTGTGTGTGTGTGTGTGTGTGTGTGTGTGTGTGTGTGTCTGTGTGTGTGTGTGTGTATGCTCACATACTACATACAAACATATACGTACATGCATACAATACAAACACCTGTATACATATGCAAAGGGTCTTGGTACTTACAGTTGAAGACATTTTGAAAAATGTAGAATGCAGGGAGAGACTGAAAAAAACTTAAGGCTGTCATTACAGAAGAGCTTTTTGAGAAGTTTCTATTTCTATAAGTAAAATAAAATAGTTTAAGAAGCAACACATTCCATACAATCTCATTTTACGTTTTCATACAGCTTTGCAATTTATATCTTTCTGTCTGAATGCAACAGATAATCACTGTTTGGTGACATTTTTCTGACTCAAGATACTGTAAATGCCAGCCTACATTTCTTAATTTTAGCAGTCAGAGTAAGCTACAAGCTGAGATCACTACCCGTCAGTGTGTGTGTGTGTGTGTGTGTGTGTGTGTGTGTGTGTCATTAAATGCACTGGTAATTCCATTTACAAATGCTGTAAGCCACATGAGAGCCATTTAGGTGTGTATTTTTAGCAATGCCTGTAGAGATAAAAACAGCAAGAGAGTTGTAAGCTTTTTAATCGAACATTTCCTTTAAAGGGGTTGTGGATGGATGGGTGTATTTCCTTTAAAGGTACTTTGAAATAAATATATTTCTAATACTATTAAATATGCAGCCGTTTAGAAAATACATCACACAAAATTAACAAAATATACATCGGCACTAATATACTTTTCCTCCTGTACTCAGAATTACGGATCAGAAAAATGAACATTCTTTTTTGCGAATCGGTACTTTCTGTTGGATCATGACGGTTCTGAATCTGCTAATTTGCCTTCAAAATGTATTTATTTATTTGTCTTTGTTGACTGGAAAAGTCTGAATGGGCAGAGCCCATTTTCTGAGAAGGCCTGGGGTGAAAAGCTCCACCACAGAACATTTATAGTAACAAGTAAATTTCAGACAGCTCTCAGAAAAACCTCAGTTGCATTTCTCATTAAACAACAAACATAATTACAAGACAGTTATATTACAGTAAAGTATTTACATCAACAATTATAAGTCTATACAGTTGTTCAGCTGTAAAATATTGCAGAAGTAAATGGACTGATACAGCAGAAGGGAACATTATTTTAAAGAAGTTTAGTGTTCTTACATTTCAGTAAAGAAAAGCTTGCAAGGAGTTCAAGATATGTAATGGAGTTAGTTATAACATTATGTAGGAAGGAAGATTTTAGTATTGTACAGGCCTGTAAAGAGTTCAAGAGATGTACTGAAGTAAATTATAAAATTAAGTAGGAGGGGATGGAAGATGTTAGTGGTGTACAGGAGGATAGTGGTAATAGCGTATGACTGAGAGCGCATGATATAGGATTCGTTCTAGTGAGGCTGCTTGTTCCAAACTGGTGTATCTAGAAGGTTTATAACTTGAGCATACAGGGGATGCATGAGAGGGGTAGAGTGGTGGATGGGGCAGTTAGAAAAAGAGCAGGATGAAAAGTGTCATTTCAGAGGGGGGTGAAAATGGATGTATTGATTCAGTGCAGGAGGGAATGCTGTTCGGGGTCTAATGATTCAAGCAGAGGAGGACAAAAAGTTAGCGATAAGAAGTTAATGCGTTCACTACAAGTCTCAACCTGGTGATGAACATGAGCATGACCAGGATTGGGTAAGGTATTGTTTGAGCAGGATTTTATAGCTTGGAAATTTATTAATCATTTTTACTTGTGTAGGGATGGTGTCCTAGAGCTTGGGGATGTAACAAGTGCATAGTGAGCCCCTAGATGAATTATTTGCTTTAGTAGTGCTTAGTAGAAATTTATCACAACAATGGAGGTTGTGTGGGTATAGGGCAATGACATGTTTTTTAATGGTTGAGAGTATGTTATGCAGTTGTTAAGCTCTAGACAGTTTAGTTGCTTTAAGGCTTGGCTGTGGTGAGCTCAGTGTTCACTATTGGTAGCAAATTTAGCTTCTTTGTTGTAATAGGAGACAAGTTTAGACTTTAGTGTACACCCTAGGTTTGTAAAAATAGGTGAAGCATATAAGGGGGTTGAAGCAAATAGGATGAGTCTAGGGTTTTTCTTGCTTGGTCTGTAAGGTACTGTTCTGCCCTATAAAAGAAGCCAAGTTTCCGGTGGGTCTTTTTAATTGTTTGAAGAATATATTGTCATCTATTACGATGCCCAGTAATTTAGTCCAAGGTACTACCTCAATTTAATATTATTTGCTGATGTAACCAAGAAAGATTGTTTTGATGGAGATAATGTTTTGAGGTGAAGAGCATCAGCTTGTTTTATTAGGATTAAGGAGTAGGTTTGAATTTTTCAACCAGGTTTTGACTGAAGAGAAAGAATGTTGGGTAATTTTTTGTAGTCTGCATATTTTTATTTTAGGGGTTGAACATATTAAAGTCGAATTATCTACATATTGTGTTATATTTGCTTGGTGTATAGCAGTGTGAAGCTTGTTTATAAAAAATATTACAAAGAAGGAGTCCTAGTATAGAGCCCTGAGGGACACCTACGGTAACTAGCAGACAGGAACAGAGGTCCTGTTGTCATTTGACTACTTGTTGCTTTCCAGACAGATAACTAAGGAACCATTTAAGGGAAGATAGAGAGAAACCTATGGAAGAGAGTTTAGTGAGAAAATGTTGGTGTGATACAGTGCTGAAAGCTTCGGATAAGTCTAGGAGCACAGCAGACTACAGGTTACCATTGTTCCTATGCTGGTTTATAGTGCTGGTGAAGTGAAGGAGGGCAGTGCTTGTGCTGTAGCTAGCTCTGCAAGCTGAGGGAACATTACAACCATCTTGTTCTTGCTAAAGCTGATGTTTGAATACTACAAAGCTTAAAATAATGGGTGGGCAAAGGCTGAAAAATAGGGACAGGTTTTTTATATTGCTCTTATAAACTTAGAAAGCTGCTAGAATAACAAGATGTGTGTTAGCATGTATTTTCAAAAGGTTATGAAGTCTGAAACTCAAAAGTGTGTCAGTATTTAGTGAGTTCAATCCTCAGTGAACTACAAACTTTATGAGTAACAGACTAACAATATGAGGCAGAAATGAGAACATTGTGCAAAAATCTGGACAGTTGAGAGATACGCTCATCTCTTCTGAAAGGCATTGATTATAAAATGCTCTTGACCTATATGTTGAAGTTCTTGATGACTGATGCCAAAATGCCAGTTTGGAGTTAGTAATGAGAGCCACTTCCTCTCATCTTTGAGGAGTTTGACCATATTGAATGCCATGACATGTTTGCCTTTCCCTAAAAGCATTTCTTTTTTTTTTTCTTTACAGCAACATTTCCAAGACAACTTGATACAATCAACCCTACTTCATTTTTTGTTGAAAGGCTCACCCTGGGTGTTGTGATACAGAGTTTTATTTACCTCTACCATCATTATAGGTTCATAGGTTCACAAATACTTACTATGCTTTTGATATGTGAGGATGTCAAGAAGCCTAGCCTTACTTTTCCATGATAGTTTTTAGCCTTTATATTTTGTAAATAACCCAGAGGCAAGCAGAACAAGGACATGTTGGGATATCTACATGTTGCCCTCATCCACGAGGAACAAGGGTTCCAAATGGGGGTGAATTTGTAGTTTTCCATCCATCCATCCATTCTTCCAAATTATATTTGAATAAATTAAGAGAGGTACTTTGCTTTATATGGAGTGGAAGATGATTCCAAAGAAAAGGTTATTCTCTGTGATACAAACGTATTCCTCCAACATGCTCTACTTATGCTGAAAAAGAGATTGAGATCCCTTGAGTGAGTGTTTACACTATTATTTGACTTGTGAATGTGTAGTAGGTTTGACAAGACAGAGTCTGTTGAGGCTCTTTATGCAAGGTAGAGGTTGCCTCTCAGTAGCTTGTATGATACAGAGAAGAAGGACAAGGCTTTGAGGTGGTCATCATTGTTTTTGTGATTTAGGCCCCCTTTTTTAGTGAGAAAGCTTTGCATTTACTCCAGCTGTGACAAGTGTTTGGACAGGTACATACCAAATGGGGCACTATATTCACTGACTAGCCTGATGAGAGCTGAGTAGAGTGGAATGGTTACATCCCTGGATGCCATACCTTTTTCTATAAGCTGTGCAATGAAAAAGGGCTTCCTTACAGCACTGGATAAGTGGTGATCAAATGACAATTCATTGTTGACACAGGTTCCCAGATCCATGGCTAAGAGATTAACTTTCAGGGATGTGTTTTCAAAGTAATATTTACAAACATTGTTCTTTCGCAAACATGACTTCATTATACATTTCTTGGAATTTAGTTTTAGTTCATGGTTTTGACACCAGCTATTTGTTTGGCAATGACTCTGTTGAAGATTTTGGTGTCTTCTGGGAGTTTATGATGCCACCGAGTTTACAGTCATCTGTAGACTTGGTCAGCTATAAACCCTTAACATTTCCTTTGTCCTCCGAAAAGTAAATGCGAAAGAGGAGTGGCCCAAGGACCGAATCCTTGAGTAGACTGCTAGTGGCAGGTCTTTTAGAGGAGGTACAGCTGAACACCCTAATTTCCTGGGTTCTGTTTGTGACCCAATGTGAGCTGATAAATAAGACAGGGATTTACATTTAGCCGGGACAGTTGATCTAAGATACCTGCTTGTGGGATTGTCTCAAATGACTTCTAGATATGTGGTGTGTACTGATTTGTCCTTATCCTTTAGTTCAGTAACCTTCTTGAAGAAGTCAAGCAAGTTAAGTAGGCAAGATCTGCCCTTGACAAAACCAAACTGATTTAGATCGAGAGTTTGTAGGATACCTGTGTCCTTATTTATTAATTTCATAAGGAACCTTTATATAGCCTTACAGATTATAACAAGAACATGTCTTTCAGCAAAGTGCTGAGAGCAGTACGCAGGTTTCAAAGCAACTCTTGCAGTGTAAACAACCTCAACACCCAGGCTTTTCAATGTGCGAAAAGTACCCCGTACTCTAAGGCCTATAGGCAAGGCTGAAGTGAACAAAATCAGCAAAAAAGAATTCTGTCTAAATAAGAAGACCATCATCATGCCAGTGGTGAAGAAAGGCAGTAGGAATCTGCAGAGCCATTAGTAAGTCAAGTTTTACATCTAATCCAAGTACCATGTGCCAGGACTGCATGACATTTCTTTACTGTATCAAGTCAATGAACATTTACCAAGTCAGATCTATGTACAATCTGAAGTGAAAGTAAATTTCAGTCAGTAGAAGATAACTGTACACAAAGATCGTTGTGCTATAATTGCCTTGCATTTGCAATTATTCAAGTGAAGTTATCTAGCAAAGAACTACTAATGAAATACATACTATTCAGCAGCAAGGCATGCAGATTAGTGGAATGTTAGACCAGAAACATCCAGGAAAGTGAAATGGCTGAATGAAAAGGAGTGTTGTTATTCTTCATTGAAGAATCTTGATCAGGCCAATAAAATGAATAAAAATCTGAATATTTTTCTTTGGATTTTTGTTATATCTTTTTATTGTACTTAAGGAATTTGTTAATTTCCATTTTAAAAATAAAAATTGTTCTGTCTGGTTCTTTCATTCTCAGCTAAGCAGAGCAATTTTTCTTCAGCTACCTGGTGGACTGGTTGCTTGTTTTTTGCTTAACTACTCACTAAAAAAAAAAAAAAAAAAAAAAAAAAAAAAAATATGAGCTTTAAACAAATAAACAAATATGATAAAATCTGAATTTTTTCAAAGAAAAGAACATGGTGTTCTGTGTTCCTAACAGAAGCAAGAAAGGCCTTTGTAAGACAGATGAGAACATTGATAAATTTCTCAATGCCTGGTGATGTAAAACAGGTAAAGTTACTACCACCATTTCCTTCCTGTAACATCCACTTAAACAACTACAGGAGGTTACAGAGTGATGGTGAATAAAATGTTATGAAATTGCTTTCTTCAAAAGAAAAATAAAATTTTCAACTTTAATGCATAGATAGTAGTGAAGTTAACATGTGATGTCTCACCGTATATTTTGGAGAGATACTTCTCAACACTATGAATGGTGGTGCAGAGTGTCCTATGGTTTTGCATTTGTGATTCTGTAATTCAGGGGTGAATAACACTCTTCACAGACACACCTCACATATGCCTCATTTTTCAGTCATCACTAACTTTGTCTCAGAATATGCTACTTGGTGAAAAAGAGAACACTGGGAATTATGGGAGATTTTAAAGTGAAACCTGCAATTGCAATTATAAACATTTCCATTTATTATATTTGCTACAGTTTTTAACTAGGGTTGTCTGAATAGGAGGCTCAGTCACAGGGAGAAGAGCAGCGGGGCAGTGGAAGACAACCCACCCAATTCAAAAGAACATTATAGTATACTATAACATGTTGAAAACCAACAGAGTTTTATCATATAAAGGTATCACATGCAGGTGTGAGCATATAAAAATAACAAAGTAATGGTATAGTAAACTAAAAATCTGTATCAACAGAATGAATTTCAAAAGGACTGAGGCAGTAAAATAAGACATAATTGTGTCCATTTAAGAATACACAGTGAACAAAAATCAGCAGAGCTCCAACAATGTAGTTTGATAGTCAACAACAAAACCAATGAGTGAGTCTGGTATGGATATGTTTCAACGCAATGTTCTAACAAATAATGAAGTTGAACCTGGAAATAATCCCTGAAGGTCCAGGAGGTTCTGGTCTGGGTGTTGAGAATTCAAGAATGAGGACTGCCATTAATCCATTTGCTATGGTAGGCAAAAAAGTTACCATACCTGATAATCCTGATGCACAGGATTTATGTACGAAGTTAATATTTAAAGAGACAGCGGTGTTTTACAATATTGGGAGTCTTGAAAGATACACGGAACTGGACATTACAGTTTAAGATCAGTTAAGAACCCTTCTACACCATTTGATCTTAATGATGAAACAGATCAAAAGTTTCATGAACGCTGCAGTGTTGAATGGGTTTCAATTTTAACTGAGAGATAACATTAAAAAGATAAACTTGTAAATGAAATGAAACAAGTATGTGATCAGCTAGTGAGCTTAACCTCCAATACCACTTTGGAAAATTTCCTGGTGGGTATAAATACTAAATTAACCAACTATGAGAAAGATCTGATTGATCGAAAATATAAGTTAACTAGAGATATTAGAGACTATGAACACAAGAGGTGTTCACTAACAACCAGAGAATTAGAAAGAAGGCTGTTACGTTCCAGAGAGGAAATCCGAAGCAAAGGCTTCCTGTCTGGGTGGGAAGAAGATGACAGAGAGAACTTTCCTGAACTACTTTAATGGACAATATGGACATTTTAAAAGAGGTAGATGGGCTTGAATTTAATAATGAAATTGTAGTTAATAATTATGTAATCAATTTGTCCAATTATGTGTTGGACAGTGTTGAAATAAAAATATGAATTAAAAACGGAACTATTTCAACTATTTAAATGAATCTTAGAGAATATTTTTGTGACATACCTCTAGTTTTTCCACTAATGTTAACAGTTCTACTGTGGAAATATTTAATAGTGATTTTTACTCTTGTACATCAGATAATGAGGATATAATTAATGCATACAGCATTTTTTTTACAAGTAGGTTAAAATCTAATAGCTCTTTTTACCTCCATATAAAATGCATTAATACAGAAATTTGAATGTGTATTAAATTTAATGGTGGAAAAAGAACTAGAATGTTTTTGAAACAGATACATCACTATAATTTGACTAAAATAGAACATAGTTTTTAAGCCCTCAGAAAAGGGGAAAACTGGTTATATTAAATGCTTGTGATTATTATGAGATGTGTATGAAACATCTTGGCAACAAAGATGTATATCTTGAGAAAATTGACTTTATGAAGTTATTACAGAAAGGAATTAGGTTACATTATTTTACAAAGTCTGATGTTGATCAAAAAATAATTATTAAAAATACACAAATGGCAAGATTTTTTTTATTACATGAAATATTAATTAATAAAGTTTTGACATTACCTTCCTATATTAAAGATTTGTTTAAAAAATAATGTTTTTGAATTTAATGGTAAATTATATAAGCAATTAACTGGAACAGCGATGGGAGCGGCATTCGCTCCAGCTTATGCTAATCTATTTATGGGGATGTTTGAAAATGAATTTTTATATAGATTACATTTTTTTAATACACATGTTATAAAATATTATAGATTTATTGATGACCTTATTTTTATTTGTAAAGATGGTTATGAAATTTCTGATCAATTTATACATAAATTAAATACTAACCAATATGGTATAAAATTTGGTGATGTACAGATAGGTTCTGAAATTAATTTTCTGGATATTTCTCTCAAAGGTGTTAATAACCAGTTTATACACACCAGTATACATAGAAAATTTGATGAAATTAGTTGGAAAATGGAGTTTACTAGAATAAAAAGACTTAATTCTGATGTTAATTTAGCTTTTGATGAGTCTCTGAGAATGGCCAAGGTATTTATTAACAATGTCACTGCAGTTAAAAATAGTATTATAAAAGTGTTTAAAATACAACACACACAGATATAATAAATATACAGCAAATGAAGAAAAAATATTTTTTGTGACAAAATATACAAATTTTTCTAATATTATGAATGAATTAATTAGACAATATTGGAATGTTATTAAGAGTGAAGTTGATTCCTTAAAAAATATTAAATTGATTGTTTCATACAAAAAAGCTAAAAGTATTAGGGATTTTTTAGTCCATAGTATCTTTAAACAGCCTAAAATTTATGTAGTTAATAATATAAAAATTAATGGAAAAATTTTCAGGATTAATTTATGTTATTTTTGTACATGTAATAAATATTACATTGGTGAAACAAAGAGAATGTTGGCAGATAGAATAAAAGAACATGTTAGAGATGTAAAGAATAAAAAACTAACTAGTCCCATTGCAGAACATTTTAATTTATGTCAAATAATGTTGATTATCAGAAAAATGTACTTTTTCTGTTGTTTATTTTAATGTAGTTTGATACCCCAGACAACACACCCATTTGGCACCGTGCCTCCCACTGTCTGTAAGTGACGGTGACTGCAATCATATAATGACAGGCTGTAAATTCTTGTGCTGTATTTTTAAGGTAGCAACAAGTTATTATGTAGGGACCTAATAGCTCAGTGTTACCTTGGAGAGAAAAGAACATTATGGCTGTTTATAAACTGTAGTTAAGCAACAACAATTGCTTAGTGACAGCTTATAAGCAGTCACCTTGTTCACCCTCTCCTAGAAGTTGGTGCTGGGTCTGGCCACACGTTAGTTTTAAGTCAGTATAGAAGACATTCAGTGAACCAAGTACTTTGAATGAATAGCCAAGATAAAAATAAAATGAAGTAAAATGGCACCAGTAGAAACAATGGATAACAACAGTGTTTAGGAATATAAAGATGCAGTTTTAAAAAACATAAATCAGATAAAAGGAGGGATAGAAAATGGTCATCCTAAGTAGAATAATTTAAGTTATTTTGCAATTAAAATTCAAGTTACTTTGCATGTGTCTTTTTAAGGCCACCGTTAATGCATCTTTCTCAGATGTGGACTGCTGGTTATAAGGTAACCTATTCTATTGTTTCCCTCTGACAACACAATACTTGGCATCACCAAAATTGCTTTTGGGTGTAGGCACAAAGACCAGCCTCTCAGTTTATGTCTTGAGATCGTAGTGTGCCTTCACCTGATGGCATCAGACAAGGAAAGATAGTGAGTGGTCGATAAGAACTACAGAGAAGTTTATGGACAAAACATAGTTTTATTACTGACAGCAGATTATGTATTTATGTATTTATTTGTATTTGGTTTCTGGAGTAGAGCACCAATCTACATGGACCATTTTCAGACAGCCTGGAAGTGGTATCTGTTTAAATGACTTGGTCAGAGTCACACAGCTAGGAGATAGAGGCTGAGAGAATCATACCTTGCACCACTGGATCACAGGAAACAGCTTGGTAACAGCTCCTTCACCCTCTAACCCAACTGCCTGACAATTGAACTCTTGTAAGTCATGCCATGCTGACCAGTAGTCAGATAATTCTATTGTGTGTCTCCTCAAGTTTATATTGCAGGGATGGCAACAACCCATTAAGAAAGGGGGCAGAGTATAGAAGGGATGATAGCAGGTGTAAATTTCTACTAAAATGTCTAGCACTATCTGTAAGGAACAGACATCCTTATATAATCTGTCAGATTTCTGGTTATCCCTGGTAATGACTATATTAACATGTAGAGTAAATGTTTGCTCTTTTGTAAAGATAAAATGGAGATGCATTGTGGGGAGGACTTAACTGGAGAAGAATCTATAGATGTAATGTTAAGACTTCATTTATTTTGAGCTGTGAAGAGATAACTGCTGTTCAAATCGAATAGACATACAATTATTTTGATACTGCTCATGTGTACACAACAAATGGCTGCCCAAGCACCTCCGCCAATCAAAGGTCCCATTCTGGTGCTCCCCTCAGTGGTTCCATGCTGGTGGGTCTTCCTCTTATTGTGCAAGCTATACAAAGTTAGCTGCACACTGGGAAAGCAGTGAGGCAAGCTGGAGGAGTATCTGTCATCCTTCCATGAAGGGATTTTCACTGCCCTGCCTTCTCAGTCACATGTACTGATATCATACTATGTGGTTATGTAGGGAACAGGAGGGTTCCTCCCCCTGGCCATAGCACAGTCACATTTTAGTTTCCTCTGCTGCCCCATCCAGCCTGACATCCATTCCTTTGAGTCAAGGCCTCTGCCAGGGCTCATTGGATGATGTCCATCACAGTCCATCTCCTCCAGGAAAGGCACACCCACCTTGCCTGCTGCTTTGTCAGCTGCCCAAGTTGCTAACAACAGACTTGAGGTTGCCTGGCTGTACTCAGGGATTTTTTGCTCTCTACCACTGGAACAACATGGCTTCCATTTTGCTGCTGTTAAGATGTGACCCTAAGGGAGTGTGCCATGCCTGTAAGGTAAGGAAGCTACAGCACAGGTTAGTGCTGAGACAGTCAGTCAATAGTATTATCTGCTGTAACAATAGTAGAATCATAAGTGCACTGAATAAAATGTAAGTTTTCACAGTGATTTATCCTCTCATTCATGAAAAAGTGGGGACAGTAGTAGGTAAAGCAAAAAAATCACTTTGACACATGTAGGTATAAATGGAGACATGGCATTAGGATATCCCCACCTTATTTCCTGTTTGAGACACTAGTTGTGAAACCAAGATTAACTTAACGATGGTCTTCAGGAGCCTGGACTGGCAGACTGTAAAATCCTTTTGAGAGGTTTAGTACATGGTACCACTGATGTTGCCACTTTTCAGCTGGCTGTGAATTAATTCCATCTTTCCCAGGATGGCTATATCATGACCATGGTTAGGCCAGAGTGATGCTGGGAAATAGAAATGATATCTCACTTTACAAGATACTGTAGAAGTTGGTCATATATCTGCATCCCTGAGATTTTAAAGTGGGAATACCAGTTGCAGTGAGCTAATAATTCTTTATCTGTAGCGAAGAGTCACCTTTACTGAGTGGCACAATAAACTGCTGTTTCAGATGGGGACACATCCTTCATCATTAGAGTAATTTGTATGTACGGAGATAGGGTAGGTTATAGGATTGTCTTAAATCTTCAGGAGTTTTACAGTAAGACTGCCAGGATCAATGGTCCCTGGTTTTAATTTATTCCCAAAAGTTGTACACTAAGTCAGCAGAGACAGTCTGGGGAGTAAAGACACTAAGTAAGTAAAAAGGCAGCATACTGAAGTTAGTTTTGATATCGGTCAGTTAGCATTTTTATTTTTACAGCTTTATTAAATTTAGATTTTTAATGCCTTTAGCTATGTGTTAATATGAATTCTCTTATCTTAACAGTGTCTTGAGTAAATATTACAGACATTTAACAGCAGTATCTAACTAAAGGCTTTGCTATTTATTATTTTTAATGTTTTCCTTATTTCTGGGTGAAGAGCCTGAGAGCAATGTATGCAAACATAAAATGAAGCACCTGCATTTATAATGGCAAATAATCAGTTTTGTTTGCCAGTTTCATTTTTTCATCTGCTCCAAGACATTCCAGCTGTGGTTGTAGCACAGTTCCAAGGCTATCCATGGTCTTTTTATTGCAGCATATGAGTATAAGCCAGTATAAGAAAAACAATTGTCTGTGGTTCAACTAGGAAATGTTTCAGACATCCATAAAAACAAACAGTGAAAATAATGTTGATCATATGACTATATTCCATATGTGTCACATTAAAGCATTTCCAGTAAAATTATTTGATAAAGCGTAGAACTTAGCACAAATTGCTATACACAGAGGTATATGAACAAACCACATTTGGACAGATGCTTCCAAATGACAAATTATTTGACCCACATTACCCAAGCCACTATGAAATGACTAGCTACATTGACAATGTTAAATTTGCTTTACAAGAGAGAGCCTACTGCCTAAGTTTTAGTCACAATCCTGAAACAGTTAAACAGTGGCAGTAATGAATTGCCAAGGTGAAAATGCTCACACAAGGCCGACAGCCTTACCTTGAGAAGTGAAGAAATGGCAAAGTATTTCCCTAAATACCATCACAATGAGAATGCGCCTCAGCTTGCAGTCTCTTATCCTCACCAGTTGCCCACAATGCCCCATAACAATAATGCCTTCATGTACTCCCCATTCGAGAGAAACATATTGTCTAGAATTATTAAGACATATATGAATTCTGGAAATCTGTATCCTCCCTTCTTAACCCAGGCAACATTCAAACCCCATCTCCCTCTCCAGACAAAGACCCTTACCAAGTAGCACAAACATTTAACTCACACTTCATTGAAACCATCCGCAAACTAATCAAGGATCCATCCTCAAAAAACAACCATAATATCAAAAATACCACACAAACAAACCCCATATCCACCACTAAACACTCTACAGCCCCCTCAAACTGTATGCTACCCAACCCACCCTTCTCACTACAACCTGTACGTACATTCCAAATTCTAAAACTCCTAACCAAACTAAAGCCCTGCTCACTCTCTGCTGATAACCTGCCATCAGAATACCTACAACTCACAGCCAGAGCCATAGCTTATCCAGTTAATTTTCTCATCAATCATTCCATCACTGAATCTTACATTCCTCAGCTATGGAAAAAATCCATTATTACCCCACTACATAAAGGGTGAAATAATCATGATCTCGCAAACTACCGGCCAATCTCCATTCTCTCCCCACTATCTAAAATCCTGGAAAAATGTATACAAACCCAACTACTAAACCACCTCATTAACAACAAACTCCTAGCTCACACCCAACATGGCTTCCGTCCAGGTCATAGCACAATCACAGCTTTACTCTCCTTCACTGATACTGTGAATAAAGCTCTTGATGCTAGCCTATCTACCTCTGTATTCCTTTTGGACCTATCAAAAGCATTTGACACAGTATCACAACCTAAGCTATTGCAACACTTAGAGACACTTAGATGCTCTCAAAGTGTGGTTACATGGTTCTCCTCCTACCTGAGTGATAGCAGTCAGTCAGATGGCAAAACCAGATTAGAATACCTAGCTAACAACACAGGTATTCCCCAAGGGTCCAGTCTAGGACCATTACACTCTAATATATTAATTAATGATTTAAATAAAGCCACCCAAGAAAGCATATTGATTCAATATGCTGATGATTCAACCATCATCTCCTCCTCCAACAATTTCACTAACCTCCAGACTATCACCCAAGATGCTTTTTCCTCCATGGAAACCTGGCTAAATTATGCCCAAGTAATGCTGAACTCCCAAAAAACTAAATTATTATTCTCATCAAAACCCCCAGGCACAGAATTTAAGGTACTTTCACACAACAGAACTAAAATAGAACAGGTGAAATACGCAAAACTTTTAGGAATAATAATTGATGATAAACTCTCCTTTGAACAACATATACTCAGTACAATAAAGAAAACTAATTTCAAACTAGGCAAACTATACTAACATAAACTCTACCTCAACAAAGAAACTAAGATAAAACTAGCTAATACCTTACTTATGCCATCCTTCATGTATGGAAGTCCTATCTTCACCAATCTCCATACATCCCTCTATCATAAGCTGGAATCATGCTACTACAAAATATCAAAATTCGCCATCCAGCATACCCAACCGCTCTAATCAATGTAACACTATCTCAAACCTGTCCTGTCTAGAATTTCACCACCATCTCTACTATACTGTTAACTTTTGCCCATAAGTTTCTCTTCCAACCAAATAGATGTCCAGAACTCCAATCCATCCTACACACATACACCCCTACCCGAACCCTCCGCTCCTCAGACAGAACCTTACTTCATGTTGCCAAACCAAATAAGAGAGCAGGGCAGTGCCTACATTCTTATAACATTGCCAAACTATGGAATAGCCTTCCCACATCTATCACTCAGCTTGACTTCCTAGTGGTTTTTAAAACAGCATTAAAAACCTACTTTTTAAACAACCCAAATTGTACCTGTGAACTACAGCGTAAGCCCAAACCCCCTTTAACTTCAATAACATAAACCTCTCAACCCCATTGGATACCTCAGCGTCAAGCAGTATGACACACTCGTCTAATTTCTATATTTTATATATATATTAAACTATACTAGGGTCATAGATTACTTTCATGTGAATTGAATAAATGTAAATAAGTCTTCTGTAATTAGAATGTTTATATGTTAGTGCCTCTTTGCATATCTCAATGTTTGCACTGTTTCTGTTTCTCTTATATACTAATAACTGTATAATTATCTTATAACAGTGGATCTTTTTGTACTGTTTCTGTACTGCTTACTCTCTATATTAATAACAGTGTAACATTTTATGTCTGTGGAGCTTTTCTCCCCGGGCCTCCAATGAAAATGGATTTCTGACCCAGTGGACTTTCCCCGGTCAATAAATAAATAAATAAATAATAATTGTCACACAGTATTTTACAATTTAGTAACAACAGGTTTATAAACAAGTTCTCATATCCATTTTTGAAAGATTTTGTTTGCTACAATTTTGTGACAATGTACCACAATGTGCACAAAAAGTGTCCATCATTTTGTGAAACAGTACTATGAAAGTGCACTGCAATATGTCTTAACCACCTTGCAGTAAAGTAAACTAGGTGTACATCTCAGACTTTATAACCTTAAGAAAATAAAGTAATAAATTTCGTTACTAACTCAGCTAATGGATCAGTAAAACATTTCAAAAATAGATACTGACTGCTGTCTTTCACCTGTCCTACCTGCTCATACCTGGACCAAGTGCAGAAGTGCCTTTTGATGCTGGGGACAGTACCATTAGTGATTATCCACAGCATGCTGATAATATTGCAATCAAAGAAAACAGACTAATTTATCAGGTCAGGTGAGCTAGTAACAGGTCATATGACTGCCGAGCCCTCAAACAGAACAAGTTGCCTTTTTTAAAGAAACAATAATAATAATGAGGAAATATTGCTGGCATGTGTTTTAAAGTTGAAAGCATTGTAGAGATAAGGTTTATTATTACACATACATTTAAATTTGCACCTGCAAGATGTTAACAGCTTTTTAAACTTTTATGTAGTTTGCATTTTACATTCTCTTTACATATTTGCTACTGTTGCTTTAATAAAGGCAGCTTGTTCTGTTTGAGAGCTCGGCAGTCATATGACCAGTTTTTAGATCACCTGATTTTAGATCACCTGAGCTTATAAATTAGTTTGTTTGATGTGTGTTTTTTATCTGAAGAAGTTTCTACTCAAAGAAACGAAAGTCTAATCAATTGTTTATTCTGCCAAGCAGAGCTGTGCTTCTCTGCCTTTTTTGGACTCCTGCATGCTTTGGATCCCATACTGTGTGCCCTTTATTTAATGTGCGCCCTTTATCCCATCACACACTGAACTACTGTATTGTGTTCTCTTCACTCAATGCATCCTTTTACTTCTTTGTTCACTGAAATATTGTGCTGTAGGATACACAGGCTGCTGTACTGTGTCATATTTACTCAATACTTTTTCTTTCCCCATCAGTAACAGAATTACTGTATTGTAGGGCACTCAGGCAGCTGTCAGCTATACAGTGTCCAATTTACTTAATGTTGCTTACCCTATCACTCAATTAATTAATGTACCGTATGGCACACAGGCTGCTGTAGTGTATGCCATTTACCCCAATGCTCACTGACTTACTGTATGGCTGCTGAAGTGTTTGCCACTTACCCCACTGCTCACTGACTTACTGTTGAACTTCTGTAGTATATGCCATTTACCCCATTGCCCACTGACTTACAGTACAGCTGCTGTAGTGTACCATTTGCTCCACTGCTCACTGACTTACTGTAGGGCTGCTGTAGTGTTGGCCATTCACCCTACTGCTCACTGACATACTGTAGGGCTGGTGTAGTGTACTCCATTTACCCCACTGCTCACTGCCTTACTGTAGGGCTGCTGTAGTGTATGCCATTTACCCCACTGCTCACTGGCTTACTGTAGGGCTGCTGTAGTGTATGCCATTTACCCCATTGCTCACTGACTTATGGTAGGGCTGTTGTAATGTTTGCCATTTACCCCACTGCTCACTGACTTACTGTAGGGCTCATGTAGTGTATAACATTTACCCCACTGCTCATTGACTTACTGTAGGGCTGGTGTAGTGCCATTTACCCCAGTGCTCACTGACTTACTGTAGGGATGGTGTAGTGTATGTCATTTACCCCACTGCTCACTGACTTACTGTAGGGCTGCTGTAATGTATGCCATTTATCCCATTGCTGACTAACTTACTGTAGGATGATTGTAGTGTAAGCCTTACACTCCATCACTCAGTGACTTACCGTAGGGCTCCTGTAGTGTGCCATTTACCCCACTGCCCACTGACGTACTGTAGGGCTGCTGTAGTGTATGTCATTTACCCCATTCTTCACCAACTTACTGTAGGGCTGCTGTAGTGTATGCCTTTCACCACATCACTCACTGACTTATGTAGGGCTGCTGTAGTGTTTGCCATTTACCCCACTGCTCACTGACTTACTGTAGGGCTGCTGTACTGTTTTCCATTTACCCCAGTGCCCACTGACTTACCTTAGGGCTGCTGTAGTGTATACCATTTACCCGAATGCTCACTGACTTACTGTAGGGCTAATGTAGTGTATGCTACTTACCCCACTGATCATTGACTTACAGAAGAGCTGCAGTAGTGTTTGCCATTTATCCCATTGCTCACTAACTAACTGTTGGGCTGCTGTACTGTATGCCTTTCACTCCATCACTCACTGACTTACTGTAGGACTGCTGCAGTGTATGCCTTTCACCCCATCACTCACTGACTTATCGGAGGGATTCTGTATTATATGCCATTAACTCCACTGCCCACTGACTTACTGCAGGGCTGATGTGTTTGCCATTTACCCTACTGCTCACTAACTTACTGTAGGGCTGCTGTAGTATATGACATTCACCCCAATGCTCACTGACCTACTGTAGGACTGCTGTAGTGTATGCCTTTCACTCCATCACTCACTGACTTACCATAGGGCTTCTTTAGTGTGCCATTTACCCCACTGACTTACTGTAGGGCTGGTGTAGTGTATGCCATTTACCCCATTGTTCACTGACTTACTGTATGGCTGCTGTAGTGTATGCCTTTCACCCCATCACTCACTGCTTACTGTAGAACTGCTGTAATGTATGCCTTTCACACCATCACTCACTTACTTACTGTAGGGCTGCTGTAGTGTTTGCCATTTACCTCACTGCTCACCGACTTACTGTAGGGCAGCTGTACTGTTTGCGGTTTACCCCATTGGTCACTGACATACCTTAGGGCTGCTGTAGTGTATGCCATTTACCAGAATGCTCACCGACTTACTGTAAGGCTGGTGTAGCGTTTGCCATTTACCCCACTGCTCACTGAATTACTATAGGGCTGCTGTAGTGTTTGCCATTTGCCCCACTGCTCACTAACTTACTGTAGGGCTGCTGTAGTATATGCCATTTACCCCAATGCTCGCTGACTTACTGTAGGGGTGGTGTAGTGTATGTCATTTACCCCACTGCTCGCTGATTTACAGTAGAGGTGCTGTTTACCCCACTGACCACTGACATACTGTAGGGCTGCTGTAGTGTATGCCATTTATCCCATTGCTCATGAACTTATTGTAGGACTGCTGTAGTGTATGGCTTTCACCCCATCACTCAATGACTTACTGTAGGGCTGCTGTAGTGTTTGTCATTTATCCCACCACTCACTGAGTTACTGTAGGGCTACTGTACTGTTTACCATTTACCCCATTGCTCACTGACTTACCTGAGGGCTGCTGCAGTGTATACCATTTACCCCACTGCTGACTGACTTACTGTAGGGTTGATGTAGTGTATGTCATTTACCCCATTGGTCACTAACTTACTGTAGGGCTGCTGTATTGTTTGCCATTTACCCCACAGCTCACTGAGTTACTGTAGGGCTACTGTACTGTTTGCCATTTACCCCATTGCTCACCGACTTACCTTAGTGCTGCTGTAGTGTATTCCATTTACCCGAATGCTCACTGACTTACTGTAGGGCTGGTGTAGTGCATGTCATTTACCCCATTGCTCACTGACTTACTGTAGGGCTGCTGTGGTGTATGCCATTTGCCCCATTGCTCACTGACTTACTGTAGGGCTGCTGTAGTATATGGGATTTACCCCACTGCTCAATGACTTACTGTAGGGCTGCTGTAGTATATGCCATTTACCCCACTGCTCAGTGACTTACTGTAGGGCTGGTGTAGTGTATGCCATTTACCCCACAGCACACTGACTAACTTTAGGGCTGGTTTAGTGTTTGCCATTTACCCCACTGCTCACTGACTTACTGCAGGGCTGCTGTAGTGTTTGCCATTTACCCTGCTGCTCACTGACTTACTGTAGGGCTGCTGTAGTTTATGGCATTTTTCCCCATTGCTCACTGACTTACTGTACGGCTGCTGTAGTGTATGCCATTTACCCCACTGCTCACTGACTTACTGTAGGGGTTCTGTGATGTATGCCATTACCCAACTGCTCACTGACTTACTGTAAGGCTGCTGTAGTGTATGCCATTTTTCCCATTGCTCACTGACTTACTGTACGGTTGCTGTAGTATATGCTATTCACTCCAATGCTCACTGACTTACTGTAGGGCTGCTTTAGTGTATGCCATTTACCACACTGCCCACTGACTTACTTTAGGGCTGCTGTAGTGTATGCCATTTACCCCACTTCTCACGGACTTACCATAGGGCTGCTGTAGTGTATGCCATTTACCCCACTTCTCACTGACTTACCTATGGGCATTTGTAGTATATACCATTTACCCCACTGCCCACTGACTTACTGTAGGGCTGCTGCCCACTGACTTACTGTAGGGCTGCAGTAGTGTATGCCATTTACCCCATTGCTCACTAACTGACTTTATGGCTGCTGTAGTGTATGCCATTTACCCCACTGCTCACTGACTTACTGTAGGGGTTCTGTGATGTATGCCATTACCCAACTGCTCACTGACTTACTGTAAGGCTGCTGTAGTGTATGCCATTTTCCCCATTGCTCACTGACTTACTGTACGGTTGCTGTAGTATATGCTATTCACTCCAATGCTCACTGACTTACTGTAGGGCTGCTTTAGTGTATGCCATTTACCACACTGCCCACTGACTTACTTTAGGGCTGCTGTAGTGTATGCCATTTACCCCACTTCTCACGGACTTACCATAGGGCTGCTTTAGTGTATGCCATTTACCACACTGCCCACTGACTTACTTTAGGGCTGCTGTAGTGTATGCCATTTACCCAACTTCTCAGGCTGCTGTAGTGTATGCCATTTACCCCACTTCTCACTGACTTACCTATGGGCATTTGTAGTATATACCATTTACCCCACTGCCCACTGACTTACTGTAGGGCTGCTGCCCACTGACTTACTGTAGGGCTACTGTAGTGTTTGCCATCTACCCCAATGCTCACTTTACTGTAGGGCTGCTGTAGTGTTTGCCATTTAACCCACTGCTCACTGAATTACTGTAGGGCTGCTGTAGTGTACGCCATTTACCCCATTGCTCATTGACTTACCTTAGTGCTGCTGTAGTGTATGCCATTTACCCCATTGCTGACTGATTTACTGTAGGGCAGGTGTAGTGCCATTCACACCAGTGCTCACTGACTTACTGTGGGGATGCTGTAGTGTATGCCATTTACCCCACTGCTCACTGACTTAGTGTAGGGCTGCTGAAGTGTTTGCCATTCACCCCATTGCTCACTGACTAACCGTAGAGTGCTGTACTGTATGCCATTTACCCCATTGCTCACTGACTTACCTTAGAGCTGCTGTAGTGTATACCATTTACCTGAATACTCACTGACTTACTGTAGGGATGGTGTAGTGTATGCCATTTACCCAATTGCTGAGTAACTTACTGTAGGGCAGGTGTAGTGCCATTCACCCCAGTGCTCACTGACTTACTGTAGGGCTGCTGTAGTGTATGCCATTTATCCCATTGGTCACTGACTTTCTGTAGGGCTACTGAAGTGTTTACCATTCACTCCATTGTTCACTGACCTACCATAGAGTGCTGTAGTGTAAGCCATTTACCCCAATGCTCACTGACTTACTGTAGGGCTGCTGTAGTGTGTACCATTTACCCCACTGCTCATTTACTTACTGAAGGGCTGCTGTAGTGTATGCCATTACGCCACTGCTCAGTGACTTGCTGTAGGGCTGCTGTAGTGTTTGCCATTTACCACATTGCTCAATGACTTATGTTAGGGCTGCTGTAGTGTTTGCCATTTACCCTAATGCTCGCCAACTTATTGTAGGGCTGCAATAGTGTTTGCCATTTACCCCATTGCTCACTAACTTACTGTAGTGCTGCTGTAGTATATGCCATTCAGCCCAATGCTCACTGACTTACTGTAGGGCTGATGTACTGTATGTTATTTACCCCACTGCTCACTGACTTACAGTAGGGCTACTGTAGTGTATGCCATTTACACCACTGCCCACTGACTTACTGTAGGGCTGCTGTAGTGTATGCCATTTACCCTATTGCTCACTAACTTACTGTAGAGCTGCTGTAGTGTATGCCTTTCACCTTATCACTCACTGACTTACTGTAGAGCTACTATAGTGCTTGCCATTTACCCCAATGCTCACTGAATTACTACAGGGGTGCTGTAATGTTTGCCATTTACCCACTGCTCACTGACTTACTGTAGGGCTGCTGTAGTGTATGCCATTTACCCCATTGCTCACTGACTTACCTTAGGACTGCTGTAGTGTATACCATTTACTCGAACTCTCATGACTTACTTTAGGTCTGCTGTAGTGTATGTCATTTACCCCATTGCTCATTGACTTATGGTAGGGCTGCTGCAATGTTTGCCATTTACCCCATTGCTCAGTGATGTACTGTAGGGCTCATGTAGTGTATAATATTTACCTCACTGCTCAATGACTTACTGTAGGGCTGCTAAAGTGTTTGCCATTCATCCCATTGCTCACTGACTTACCGTAGAGCACTGTAGTGTATGCCATTTACCCCAGTGCTCACTGACTTAATGTAGGCTGCTGTATTCTATGCCATTTACCCCACTGCTCAGTGACTTATTGTAGGGCTGCTGCAGTGTTTGCCATTTACCCCATTGCTCACTAACTTACTATAGGCCTGCTGCAGTATATGTCATTCAGCCCAGTGCTCACTGACTTACTGTAGGGCTGATGTAGTGTATGCTATTTACCCCACTGCTCACTGACTTACAGTAGGGCTGCTGTAATGTATGCCATTTACCCCACTGCCTACTGACTTACTGTAGGGCTGCTGTAGTGTATGCTATTTACCCCATTGCTCACTAACTTAATGTATGGCTGCTGTAGTGTACACCTTTCACCCCATCACTCACTGGCTTACTGTGGGGCTGCTGTAGTGTATGCCATTTATGCCATTGCTCACTGACATATGGTAGGGCTGCTGTAATGTTTGCCATTTACCTCACTGCTCACTGACTTACAGTAGAGCTGCTGTAGTGTATGTCATTAATCCCACTGACCACTGATTCTACTGACCACAGACTTAATGTAGGGCTGATGTGTTTGCCATTTACTCCATTGCTCACTAACTTACTGTAGGGCTGCTGTAGTATATGACATTCACCCCAATGCTCACTGACCTACTGTAGGACTGCTGTAGTGTATGCATTTCACTCCATCACTCACTGACTTACCGTAGGGCTTCTGTAGTGTGCCATTTACCCCACTGACTTACTGTAGGGGCTGGTGTAGTGTATGCCATTTACCCCATTGTTCACTGACTTACTGTATGGCTGCTGTAGTATATGCCTTTCACCCCATCACTCACTGCTTACTGTAGAACTGCTGTAATGTAGTGTTTGCTATTTACCCCAATGCTCACTGACGTACTGTAAGGCTGCTGTATTGTTTGCCATTTACCCCACAAGCTCACTGAGTTACTGTAGGGCTACTGTACTGTTTGCCATTTACCCCATTGCTCACTGACTTACCTTAGTGCTGCTGTAGTGTATTCCATTTACCCGAATGCTCACTGACTTACTGTAGGGCTGGTGTAGTGCATGCCATTTACCCCATTGCTCAATGACATACTGTAGGGCTGCTGTGGTGTATTCCATTTGCCCCATTGCTCACTGACTTACTGTAGGGCTGCTGTAGTATATGGGATTTACCCCACTGCTCAATGACTTACTGTAGGGCTGCTGTAGTATATGCCATTTACCCCACTGCTCAGTGACTTACTGTAGGGCTGGTGTAGTGTATGCCATTTACCTCACAGCACACTGACTAACTTTAGGGCTGGCTTAGTGTTTGCCATTTACTCCACTGCTCACTGACTTACTGTAGGGCTGCTGTAGTGTTTGCTATTTTCCACATTGCCACTGACTTATGGTAGGGCTTCTGTAGTGTTTGCCATTTACGCTGCTGCTCACTGACTTACTGTAGGGCTGCTGTAGTTTATGGCATTTTTCCCCATTGCTCACTGACTTACTGTACGGCTGCTGTAGTGTATGCCATTTACCCCACTGCTCACTGACTTACTGTAGGGGTTCTGTGATGTATGCCATTACCCCACTGCTCACTGACTTACTTTAGGGCTGCTGTAGTGTTTGCATTTACCCAACTGCTCACTGACTTACTGTAAGGCTGCTGTAGTGTATGCCATTTTCCCCATTGCTCACTGACTTACTGTACGGTTGCTGTAGTATATGCTATTCACTCCAATGCTCACTGACTTACTGTAGGGCTGCTTTAGTGTTTGCCATTTACCACACTGCCCACTGACTTACTTTACGGCTGCTGTAGTGTATGCCATTTACCCCACTTCTCACTGACTTACCTATGGGTGTCTGTAGTATATACCATTTACCCCACTGCCTACTGACTTACTGTAGGGCTGTGGTAGTGTATGCCATTTACCCCATTGCTCACTAACTGACTGTAGGGCTGCTGTAGTGTATGCCTTTCTCCCTGTCACTCACTGACTTACTGTAGGGCTACTGTAGTGTTTGCCATTTACCCCAATGCTCACTGACTTACTGTAGGGCTGCTGTAGTGTACGCCATTTACCCCATTGCTCACTGACTTACCTTAGTGCTGCTGTAGTGTATTCCATTTACCCGAATGTTCACTGACTTACTGTAGGGCTGGTGTAGTGCATGCTATTTACCCCATTGCTCACTGACTTACTGTAGGGCTGCTGTGGTGTATGCCATTTGCCCCATTGCTCACTGACTTACTGTACGGCTGCTGTAGTGTATGCCATTTACCCCAGTGCTCACTGACTTACTGTAGGGGTTCTGTGATGTATGCCATTACCCCACTGCTCACTGACTTCCTTTAGGGCTGCTGTAGTGTTTGCATTTACCCAACTGCTCACTGACTTACTGTAAGGCTGCTGTAGTGTATGCCATTTTCCCCATTGCTCACTGACTTACTGTACGGTTGCTGTAGTATATGCTATTCACTCCAATGCTCACTGACTTACTGTAGGGCTGCTTTAGTGTATGCCATTTACCACACTGCCCACTGACTTACTTTAGGGCTGCTGTAGTGTATGCCATTTGCCCCACTTCTCACTGACTTACCATAGGGCTGCTGTAGTGTATGCCATTTACCCCACTTTTCACTGACTTACCTATGTTCGTCTGTAGTATATACCATTTATCCCGCTGCCCACTGACTTACTGTAGGGCTGTGGTAGTGTATGCCATTTATCCCATTGCTCACTAACTGACTGTAGGGCTGCTGTAGTGTATGCCTTTCACCCTGTCACTCACTGACTTACTGTAGGGCTACTATAGTGTTTGCCATTTACCCCAATGCTCACTGACTTACTGTAGTGCTACTGTAGTATTTGCCATTTAACCCATGGCTCACTGATTTACTGTAGGGCTGCTGTAGTGTACGCCATTTACCCCATTGCTCACTGACTTACCTTAGTGCTACTGTAGTGTATGCCATTTACCCCATTGCTGACTGATTTACTGTAGGGCAGGTGTAGTGCCATTCACACCAGTGCTCACTGACTTACTGTGGGGATGCTGTAGTGTATGCCATTTACCCCACTGCTCACTGACTTACCTTAAGTCTGCTGTAGTGTACGCCATTTATCCCACTGCTCAGTGACTTATTGTAGAGTGCTGTACTGTATGCCATTTACCCCACTGCTCACTGACTTACTGTAGGGCTGCTGTAGTGTTTGCCATTTACCCCACTCTCACTGATTTACTGTAGGACTGCTGTACTGTTTGCCATTTACCCCATTGCTCACTGACTTACCTTAGGTCTGCTGTAGTATACGCCATTTATCCCACTGCTCAGTGACTTATTGTAGGGCTGGTATAGTGTATGCCATTTACCCCACTGCTCACTGACTTATTGTAGGGCTGCTGTAGTGTTTGCCATTTATCCCATTTCTCACTAAAGTACTGTAGGGCTGCTGTAGTGCTATTTATCTCATCGCTCACTGACTTACTGTAGGGCTGCTGTAGTGTTTTCTATTTACCCCACTGCTCACTGATTTACCGTAGGGCTACTGTACTGTTTGTCATTTACCTCATTGCTCACGGACTTACCTTAAGACTGCTGTAGTGTATACCATTTACCCGAATTCTCACTGACTTACTGTAGGGCTGCCGTAGAGTATGCCATTTACCCCACTTCTCACTGACTTACCGTAGGGATTCTGTAGTGTATGCTATTTATTCCACTGCTCACTAACATACTGTTGGGCTGCTGTAGTGTATGCCATTTACCCCATTGCTCACTGACTTATGATAGGGCTGATGTAATGCTTGCCATTTTCCCCTTTGCTCAGTGACTTACTGTAGGTCTTGAGTAATGTATAACATTAACCCCACTGCCCACTGACTTACTGTAGGGCTGGTGTAGTGCTATTTACCCCAATGATCACTGAGTTACTGTAGGGCTGCTGTAGTCTATGCCATTTATCCCAGTGCTCACTGACTTACTGTAGGGCTGCTGTAGTGTTTGACATTTACCCCAATGCTCAGTGACGTACTGTAGGGCTGCTGTAGTGTTTGCCATTTACCCCATTGCTCACTGACTTACCATAGGGCTGCAGTAGTGTTTGACATTTACCCCAATGCTCAGTGACTTACTGTAGGGCTGCTGTAGTGTTTACCATTTACCTGATTTCTCACTGACTTACCATAGGGCTGCCATAGTGTATGCCATTTACCTCATTGCTGACTGACTTACTGTAGGGCAGGTGTAGTGCCATTCATCCCAGTGCTCACTGACTCACTTTGGGGCTGCTGTAGTGTATGCCATTGCTCACGTACTTACTGTAGGGCTGGTGTAGTGCCATTTACCCCAGTGCTCACTGACTTACTATAGAGCTGCTATAATGTATGCCATTTACCCCATTACTCACTGACTTATTGTAGGGCTCCTGTAGTGCCATTTACCCCCATGCTCACTGACTTACTGGAGGGGAGCTATAGGGTACGTCATTTGTCTCATTGCTCACTGCCTTACTGTAGGGCTGCTGTAGTGCTTCCATTTACCCAACTGCTCAGTGACTTACTGTAGGGCTGTTGTAGTGTATGGCATTTACCCCACTGCTCAGTGACTTACTGGAGGGCTACTGTAGTGTTTGCTATTTACCCCACTGCTTACTGACTTACTGTAGGGCTGCTGTAGCATATGCCATTTACCCCATTGCTCACTGACTTACTGTAGGGCTGCTGTAGTGTATGCTATTTACCCCATTGCTCACTAACTTACTGTAGGGCTGGTAAAGTTCCATTCATCCCATCACTCCATACTTACAGTAGCGCTGCTGTAGTGTATGCCATTTGCCCCACTGCTCACTGACACTGTAGGGTTGCTGTAGTGTATACTATTCACGTCAGTGCTTTCTGACTTACTGTAGGGCTGCTGTAGTGTATGCCATTTACCCCATTGCTCACTGACTTACAGTAGAGTTGCTGTAGTGTATGACATTTACCCCATTGCTCACTGACTTACTGTAGGGCTGCTGTTGTGTTTTCCATTTACCTCACTGCTCACTGCCTTACTGTAGGGCTGGTGTAGAACCATTCCCCGCAATGCTCACTGACTTACTGTAGGGGTGCTGTAGTGTTTGCCATTTACCCCACTGCTGACTGACTTACTGTAGGGGTGCTATGGTGTATGCACTGCTTTGTTGTTACTCCCCTGCCTCACTGTGGTATTGCTGCTAATGTTACTACAGACCAGTAGACACATGATATTTATGACGTACTGAGCTGTTGTCTATCTCTTGTGTGAGTAGAGTGAATGAGCTGTTTCAGGCCTGTCACTTCGCTATTGATCTTCTTTTTGTCTCACATCACTTGTGACCTCTGTATCTCTATCTTTTGCTCTATCATTGTAAGCTAGGTTGTCTACACTATTACTCTTTAAACAGCTGCTCCCGCTTCTTTCTACCACACTGCCATCCTTGCATCCCTTTTGAACTGTGCTTTTATTATTTTATTATTATTTAGTACTTCACATTTGTTAATCAGGTTGGTCCAGCTGACTTACAAAAAAAACATTTTCACTGGCGACCCAAGGAGAAAAGCTCCTATAACGTCTACAGCAATAAAAAGTAAAAGAAACATTACACATAAGATAAAATAGAGTACAAACTGGAATGCCGGTATACAGAACAAATTACAGTTGTCACATAAGAAAGTATGAGTAGTGAACATATAAACATTCAAACAGTTTAGTCACAGTGCTGAAAAGCTAGCATGTTCTAATATTTTCAAGAATTCGAAGTAATGCCAAGGCACTTCCTAAGTAGAGGTTGTAGAATCTGAATAGACAGAGGTATACAGGAGGTTAAGTGGGGCGATTGCAGTGACAGATCTTGGAGCTAAGCAGATGATCTTTTAGTGTTTTTTTAAAGTTGTTGGTATGAATTATACTTCTGATATGTAATGGGAGTTTGTTCCAGCTATGAGAGACAGAATATTTAGAAAGGTTTTTGCCTATATATTTACAGGGTTTATAGGTTTATAGGTCAATAGTATGAGTTGGTTAAAACTATGAAGAGGACAATTGGGGGTGTAATGATGTAGAAGATAGAGACAGGTTTGAATGAGAAAGTGTTAGCAATGGCAGTCTGAATGGGAGGGGTAGAGTGGTTTGTGTTACAGGCATCTGTAGTAGAAGAGTTATTAGAAATGAGCTTAGCAATAGTCTTTATGAAGTATTTGTTAAGATGTGTTGCAGTCTCTGTTGGGGTGTTGTTAGGGAAGAGGTTGGGGGTAGTGGGGGTACCAGGATGGACAATTTATTAATAGTACTCCAAAATCTTTTAGGGTTGGTGTAGTGGTTAGTTTGAGCTCGGATGTAGTAGTTTTTCTTATCGTGGTGGATGTTTTTTATTTTTGGTGAGGTTCCTAAGTTCTCTGTAGTCTTTTAATTGTGAGGATGATTTAAAATTTTCCAAGCCTTATCTCTTTTTGGAATGAGGGAGAGAGTATTTCTAGTGAGATGGGGGCATAGTTGGATTTGACCCTGATTTTTCTTAAGGGAGCTATGGAGTTCAGGATGTCACGAAAGATGTGCTTAAACTTAAGTACAGCTTCATTAATGGGCAGAGAGTGTAGGAAAGACCAGTTGATAGAGGAAAGATAATTATTCAGAGTATCTGGGTTAAAGTTGGTGAGTTTTCTTCAGTCTTTGTAGAGGTGAGATCTCTGTAGTTGGGGGAGTATTGATAGATGTGAGTTGCCAGGTGGTCACTTATAGTGCTGTAGGGTGTACAGGAATTATGGTATATGTGAGGTTTGTTAGTGAGGATCCAATCTAGAGTGGACTTAGGTATGTTTTTATGTAGGTAGGTGGGGGTGGAGATCAGTTGGGAAAAACTGTGGAGGCTGATGCTGTGTTGGGGGGAATGAATATTTAGGTCATTCCAATCTATGTTAACATCTCCAAGTATTACATTTTCATAGGCCATATTTTGAGATAACCAAAAAAGTATTTATTCAAAGACTGGGATGTTTTTACCTGGTGGGATGTGGATGGATGCAATAGCAAATTTTCTGTGGGTATTTAAGTGACAGTTTAGAATGAAAAACTCAGCAGGTTGAAAGTTTGGGATGGAGACAGTAAGTGGGGAGAGATTAAGCTTTTCAGACTAGAATATGGTGACACCACCACCTTTTTTTGGAATTCTATCTAGTCGGTACTTATTAATTCCTGGAGATAAAGTTTCAGTATATGAAATATGGGGTTTAAGCCATGTTTCAGATAGGGCTAGGATTTTGGGGTTTGTTAGAGGCTATCCCGGAGTGAAAGTCAGCAATTTTATTGATTAAGCTTTGTGTGTTTAATGAGAGGATGGTTAGTCGTTTAGAGTGAGGGGAGGGAATATTTGGCAATAGCAGAGGGGATGTGGGGTTAGTATTAGCAGAGAGGGTGACAGTGCTAGGGGAGGGTGGGCCTGGGTTTAAATGAATGCCACCAGAGAGACGTAAAGAAATGTAGAAGGATTGGTTGAGGAGCATGGAGGTCATAAGTGGAAAGTTTAAGTTTCAGTTTTGGAGAAGTAGAAGTAGTGGAAAGGATGTAGAGTTTTAGAAGGTAGATGTAGGACAACTGTAATAGTGAGGATGAGATAATGTAGAAATTATTATTGCTATTTATAGTAGGTAAGTAGGTGCTGGAAGGAGTTGGTTGAATGCGGTTTAAGTTACAATCATAGCTAGTGAGGAAGGAGAAGAAGAAGAACAGTAGAGCTAGAAGGTATGGGAGGAACATGATTAGTGAATGGTTATCTAGCATCAGAAGTGAATTGGATAGTGCAGTGGAAAATGTGGGAACAGTGAAAATGGGAATGGAAGTGCTAAGTTTGTAGGGGAGGGGGAGTAGTTGCAATGTCAAAGTGTTAAAGTGGGGTTAGCAAGGTGATAGGTTGGAGTGTGTGGAAAGGGTGTGGTTATGTAATGAGGCTTGGGTACAAGTCTAGATGTTGCAAGGGTGGTTGGGAATGGCGGTAGGGTAGAGGAACAGAGTGAGCCCAAGCATAGCAAGGGCGAACGGAGCAGGCTGACCTAGACCAGAGAATGCATGCAAGCAATAAAAAAGTCTACAAAAACAATCAGAGACCTGGGAACAGGAGAATAGGTAAGTAAAGTATGAGTGAGACCTACAGTCAGAAGGAACAGGCAGAAATTAGGAGAAATACAAAAGTCAAAAGAAGTAATGCTTAAGTAAGCATTAGTCCTTTCATCTTTGACAACTACTAGAGAGGCTGCTTTTACTTACCATTTCTTAATGTGCTGAAAACTCCTTCCTTTAGTTGCCTTCCCAAGGCCATCTGTTTTTATTTTTCTAATGGTTTGTCCCATTATTAGACACATATCTGTCCCTCTGACTGTATCCTACAATTACATGTCATCACTTCTCCTTTTCTTGTCTGAGTTTCCTCCTATTTCTTCTTCTTTATAATACTCTTGCATGACCCCATCTTTGATATTAATGTTAAGACTCAGACCACATTTTTGACAGTTCTAAACCACCTCTCTTCCTATTTATGCATTTTCTATGAATATTCTGCTCAGATCATACCTCTCAAATGTCCAGATTTTTCCCTCATATATTTTGGTCTATTTCTTTTAAAATTTGTGGTTTTCTGGCAAAATCACTGAGGACTGAAGTCAGAAAATAATGGCAGACATATGAGTTTCTGACTTAATATCCTTCAGAAAAGTCATGCTAATACAAAAGCTGTTATTCTATCAACTTATCACCTTTTTACATTTGTAAGTGGAATACTTGAAAAGTGTCCCTATTTTGAGGCCTTTGCCCCCCCCCCCGTTATCTATGGCTTTGTCCAGATTTCTTGCTCTAAAAGATAGAACGGTATAGCTCAGATACCTTTCCTTTAAGCCCAAGCATGATTTGTACAAGTTCCCTCATCAGTGTGGCCAAAAGGCTGCAGCTGCTGCTCATGAAGGAAGTTGGACATCACTCAAGATCTGCTGAAGTAACATACAAGTAATGCATATTTGTCCATGCCCACCATTTGTCATCCTATGTTGAGTGCACTGAAATACAAACACCCACTGTCCCTTATTCTGAGTGTCATAAAATAATTCTGTCCACTGTAATTTTATCTAGAGTGCCCTGAAACACTACCACACACTGTAAACTTATCATGCATGACCTAGAACACACTCATGTTGTCACCTACTCAGAGTGTACTGAAACATTGTCATCCACTGTCATGTTATTCTCACTAACCTGCAATACTGTCACCGACTGTTACCTTACTCTGAGTGTCCTGAAATACCGCTACCCACTTTTACCTTATGAGTTTTCTGGAATACTGACACTCACTGTTACTTTACACTGAGTGCCACAGAATACTGCCACACACTGTTACCTTACACTGAGTGTCCTGACATAATGACACTCACTGTTACCTTACTCCTGAGTGTCCTAGAGCACTGTAACCCACTGTTTTCTTACTCTGAGTGTTCTACAATTCTGTCACCCATTGCTATTTAGTGTCCTGCAACACTATCAACTATTACCTTATTCTGAGTATCCTAGGACAATGTTATCCACCATCATATTATCCTGAATGTCCTGGAATAATGACATCCACTGTCACCTTATTCTATGGGCCGTGGAACTCTGCAATCCACTGTTGATGTATTCTGAAGTCTTGGAACACTAACATGTATTGTCATATTGTCCTCAATGTCTTGTAACCTTATCCTGAGTGCCATCAAATAGTGTCACCCATTATTTTAAGTGTCCTGGTGCACTGCCATCTGCTGTCACCTTATTCTGAGTGTCCTGAAATATTGACAGCCACTGTCTTCTTATTCTGCATGTCCTAGAACACTGCCACCCATTGTCACATTTCGGAAAATCTTTCAGAAATTTTGTTTGCACTTTACTTTTTCTGGGATGTTACTTCTTTACCTTACAGCAGTGATACCATCAGTGCAGCCTAAATGCATTCCTGTCTTGCTCCTTAAGCATCTACTTGGTTTTATTTCTGCAGTTTGTCTTGATAATCAGATGGGTAAACTTGTTTTAACACTAAGGTCATCATGTACAGTTCTACCTGATTTGGTAGGTGAATACTACTACTACTACGTGGTAATAAATTACAGCAAGAACGTTTATGTCTGCCTACTTAAAAGAACATATGGCCAGCCATCTTATGGTCTCTGTTATTACTAGCCTAGTCTTGCTCTTATACTTCTATGTTGAAAGGTACACATTCAGTGTGGTTTGTTTATTTACCTTAGCCCCAACAAAGCTCATTTAGAATAAAATACTGCTTAATTCTGATGCAAGCCTGAGAAAAATATATTTGCAAAACAAACTAAATATCTGAAAATTGAAACATTCCTTCTAAGAAACTATGATTTGTCATTTCTCATTTGTACAGTGCTAAATTTCTGCCAAATAACACACTAATTGCCCTCACCCTACTGCAAAGTTAACATGATGTACCACAGAAATGGAAACACCTTGTACAATTAAAATTTTCATTAAGGTTCTTTTACATTTTTTTCTTCCTCATTTTTAGATGCCATCTTATCCAAAATTTTTGGAAGGATGGACCATGGAAAGGGACTTTTGGTCACATGGAATGCAATTCTCAATGTAGGGTGATAAGGATGTGTTTCAAGAGGAAGCCTTCACCCTATACCATCCTATAAATATTCATCTTTTATTTATTTTATAAGTCCTCATCCACTTCCTCACTATTACCATTGGGACCTACCTTATCATCACATTAAATGACAGCAGCAACAGAAACATAACAGATGTATAGTCAGTATAACAGAAATGCCTTTTTGTCCTTCAGCAGCAGTCAGCCTAAATATAATGCCTTACCAAAGACATCTGCTTACAGTGACAGAAAATGGTTTGTTAGCATGTCTGTTCGGATAGCAACACAAGCCCTGAGCTGGTGATACCTCATGAAGTGAGAGATCAGCATTGTTGTTGTAATGACAACAAAATATTCCCCTAACAAAAGCTGCTCACTGAACACAGAAAAATACAACAGTCCAAGAGACAGACAACAGCCTTTATATCTCACCTGTTGCTGGATCATCATATACAATATTAACAGAGCAGATGATTGCCACATCCCAGAAGCTATTCACACAGACTCTGATCTAATATGGAAAGTACATTTCTCTGCAATATATCTAGGAAGAAGACAATCTCAACAGTAAGCAAATCTTTTTACCTAATCTGTTAACCTAGCGAACTGCCGATTGTTTAGTAATATCTGACAAGATGGGTCTTTGTAAGTGGCAAGCAGCTGGGAAAAGAAAAAAACAAACAGTAGAAATGTTCCAGCCTTCATCAGCATATACTTGAATTTTATGATGATAAAGGACCTATCTGCATACATACCTGCAGCTACATGAACCATCTAGTAGCAGTTTGTACAAAGCCCTGTGTGATTCTGCAGTCCTTCTTGTAATAAGTGCAGCAAGCCCTAGTTCTATGAAGCAGCAGTAAGCTTTCAGGATTAGAGGCAAGGTCTGGATGAGTTGCCTCCCAGGGGGATAGAATAGCTGACAACTGTGACTGCTGAAAAACTGACAGAATAATGTAATCAGGCCTAAGACTTAAGGTTAACAATGGTGGTTCCCTTGTATAAAGGTAGACCTAAGAAGGAGCCAGGTAAATGTAGACATGGTCATCTGCTTGAAAGAAGGTTAGAAGGTCAGGGAAAAAGATTCTGCATGCAGCCTGGTGCAGTTCCTGGATGTTATATCTCTGGCTGATGGCTGACATCATAGCTCCACATATCAGAGACAAAATGGATCCATTTCTACTCCTGTGTCTCTAATCAAATGGATAAGAGAAACCACTTGGATGTTAAGTATATGGACTTAAGCAACATCTTTGATACTGAATCTCACATTAGCCTGGCAACAGAAGTGAAGGGTATGGACTGGAGTGAAAACAGGTGCAGTACACTGGAAGCTGATAGTCTGACTCAAAGTAGAAATTAGTTGTTAAACTGGATCTGCTAGAAGAAAAGTCAAAGGAAATCTTGTTTGGTTGCAAGCTTAGTAAATTCCAACTATTCAAGAAAGCAATGGCCAGTCACATTTATGAGGAGATCCTCCTGACAGTCTATCAGGAAGGCTATGTTTCAGGAGTAAGACATGTTACATAAATTACTAACTTTGTTTTCTATGTAGTGTATTACTATACTGTTACCATTTTTTATACTTTTATTTATACAAAGAATTTTTGACTTGAAAATATCTATCACAGAGTGAAATAAACAATAAAGAAGAAATCAGTAAGGGGGGACAGTAAATCTGTAGTTGTAGCACATTAGGAATAAGGAGGAAAGACTCATAAGGGATTTGTGAAGGTCATAATGACAGAGGTAATTATTAGTGTTATATACAAAATGTACGGCACATACAAATGTATTTTTCACTAATCTTACGAGTCTATTTTATATGCACAGGCTTTAGCACAGTATTTCCATAAATGTTGTTATGACGCTATCAGTACCAGACATGGTTTCCATTGTTGCAACAACAATCTTTTGGTGCCATCAAAGCATTTATTACTTCCTTTGATTCATTTGCCTGAACCAGTTTCTGTGTCAGTGCATAATTTTAGCACTATCACCTTTGTTTATCTTGTACCACGATAAATCTTGAACCTGTTTCAATATTTGGAAAAACTTTCAAATATCCATTTTTAGGTTTGGTATATACTGAATTAAATTTTCAGCAAATATTGCTATTTTTTCATTTTGTCTATGCCATGATTATCCTTAGATTTGGGGCAACTTAATTTTTCTGGCTAGTGATTCCAATATACAGGGTGAAATTGTAAAAAGGAGAATAGACAACTCTGCTTCATATTTATTTATAGGTTAGTACTAGGCTAACTGCCCTTGCAAGCTATTTTAAGCCTTATCCCTTTTTGAGATTTGACCCTGCTCAAACTTGTGTTTGTGTTTGTAAGGCCTTAACCCAGGCCTCTTTTTTGTGTAAATTTGTCCAGAAGGTCATCCCCCCAAGTATTTACACCTACTTCAGGTTCCACTGCAAGTTCTAAATATCAAATGTATCCCTTCAAGCCGAAACCCAAATATTTTCAAGGTTTTTTTCACAAATCCCCAGATGACCGCGTCATAAGCATTTTTGACATCCAATCCTTTTAGTATTAACTTTTTTCCTTTTTGCTCCACATATTTTTGGATCATAAGCACCTTATTAATGTTGTCATATGTTTGTTTGCCTTTTACGAACTCACAATGATTGAGACTGATAGTTCTAGGCAATATTTCTGCTGCTGTTACTGCTAGTACATTCATAAAGGCCTTACCGTCATGAGTTAGGAAAGAGATTGGTCTGCATGATTCATGATTCAGTGCTGGATGGGTCCTTCCTTTTTTTGGAACTACTGCCATTACTGCTTCCCTTCAAGAAGTAGGAATTAGTCCCCCTGTCATAATAGTACTGAATAATTTACACCATTTCTTTATTAATTTCTTGTATCCTGTTTTCCATATTTCAGTGGGAATCTCATCTAGGCCTAAATTTCCTGTCATCTTTTCTACCTTTAATTTCCTCCTTAGTAAATTTTCCCATTATCCTTCTTACCTCCTACTTACCCAATGATGGCATGTTAAGTCCCTCATGATCAAATCAATTTAATCCTTTATTTGGCCAATTTAATCTTCTACCTCTTTGTGTTTTCTTTTTTTCTTTCTTTGTAGAATCTCTCATAGTAATTTTTCATTATTTTATTACTCCCTCTGGATTCTTTTCTGTTTTCCATCGGCCTGGATCTATTCATTTTGTGACTACATTTTCTGTGTTTTGCTGACTTAGCCTTTGTGACAATACTTTTATACAGGATTATCATCAAAAACATGTCTGTCTCAGTGCTTCATCTCCGCATTTTTTATAGTTTCCAAATGATCAATCATTTGATTCTTTGCTTCTTGCAAATGGATTTTCTGAACTTTTGTTATTTTCCGTATTCTTGTCTTGAAGTTTTTATTTTTTTCAAGTCCTTGCAAAAGCTTACTATTACTATTTTCCCAGTATTCATTTGCCTTCATATTTACCATGTTCTAGAAGGCTAAATTTAAACTGTCCTAATTCTCTGCTGTGTCATCTGTACTAGTAAACAGTGCACTTAATAACTCTTGCAGAGTTAGATGCAACCACTAATTAAAGATTTTTTTTCATTAAAGTACATTGAAAGCTCCAATGCTTTTCTTTTCTGTGTATTTCAATTGTTGTTATCTGCAGGAATACTGCAGGAGGATCTAAAATTAGTATGGATTAGGTACTGACACTGTTAATGCAGTGGTGTTCTGTTTAAGTGAATATTTATTGACACAGTTACTGTAGGATTCTTTGGGAGACTAGTTACTGCACTGTTAATTCATTATTGCTATGTGTAAGTGAGTAATTATTCACACAGTCCATACACTGATGCTTGGCTTAAGTGAAAAGGTACTCACACTTTTAATGCAGTAGTGATGTGTTTAAGTGAATATTTATTGATACTGAAACTGTGCTAATGCCATGGATAAGTGAATAGTTACTGTGCTGTTAATTTATTACTGCTATGTGTAAGTGAGAAGTTATCCACACAGGTCATACACTGATGCTTACCATAGGTGAGTAGAGACACACACTATTAATGCAGTGGTGCTCTATATAAGGGGATACTTACTGACACTGTTACTGTATGACACTTTGGGCAAGTGACTAGTTACTACACTGTTAAAGTCAAAAGTCAAAATCAAAGTAAACTTTATTGTCATTTAGGACTACACAAGTGCAGTCTAAATGAAATTCCGAGTATCAATTCACCAGAGAGTACAAAGGAAGCAAGGACAACGAGAACAACAGTATAACATTTCAATTAAAAAAATAGATACTCAATACAAGACCCACAGAAGGATAAATAAACCAGTAATAACAGCAAAAACACACAACTCCCCCAGGCAGTCATAAGAAGAATAATTTACATACCAGCATGACAGAGTAGAATTGAACGTTAAGAATGTCCTCCTTTGTTCATCTGCATCAAACAGCAGGCAATTGCACATGAATAAGAAAATAAATCGCTACATCAAAGAATAAAAAATATGCAGCACACTTTTCATCTGAGCTATGTATTGTGAAGGATTACTGACTGAATAATCGGTGTCTGGTATCAGAGTTTATAAGTCTCAACACTGTTGGGTAGAACCTGTTTAAGTATCTGGTGGTCCTGCAGCGGATACTCCGATACCTCTTGCCCAAAGACAGTTGTGTAAACCAGCCATGTGCAGGGTGAGAGGTGTCACAAATTAGTTTGAATGCATATTTAATGCTTCTTGCTGTGAAGAGATTCGGGATTGATGGTAAGTTGGTGCCCATGATTGTTTCGGCAACTCACATCACTCTCTGCAGCTTCTTTCTGCTGTTGTACTGTTTCCAACCAAACTGTGAGGCTACTAATGAGAATGCTCTCAGCTGCTCCTCTGTAGGCTGTGCTGAGAACAGTAGGTGAGAGCTTTGCTTTTTTGAGCCTTCTGAGAAAGTGGAGACATTGCTGTGCTTTTTTGACCAACTGTTCAGTGTTCACAGTCCAAGAGAGATCTTCCAAAATGTGCACCCCTAAAAACTTTGCAGATTTGACCCTTTCCACCTCTTCACAATTTATCATGAATGGTGAGTGTGTTATTGACCTTTTCCTGAAGTCTATAATGATTTCTTTTGTTTTATTGACATTCAGGTCAAGGTTGTTCTTTGGACACCAGTCAATCAATGAGTAGAACTCGTCTCTATAAGCTCTTTCACCCTCCCCTTTGATGAAGCCTACAACCGTAGTATCATCTGCAAACTTAATGATGTGATTGGTGTTGTATTTTGCAGAACAGTCATGGGTGAGGATGGTGAACAACAGAGGGCTTAGCACACAACCCTGAGGAACACCGGTGTTGAGTATTATGTATCCTGAGGTGTTGTTGCCCCCACATGTTTTCTGCGGTCTGTTCATCAAAAAGTCGTGGATACAGTTGCACATGAGCTTGCTAACTCCAAGATGTACAAACTTGTCAATGAGCTGCATTGAAACCACTGTATTAAATGCCAAGCTGAAGTCAATAAACAGCAGCCTGACGTAGTTGTTTCTTCCCTCCAGATGATCGAGTGAGAGGTGGAGTGCCATTGAAATAGTATCTACAGTGGATCTGTTAGCCCAATAAGCAAACTGTAGAGGGTCAAAGGTGGATGGAAGGTTTGCCAACAGATGCCTTTTAACTAGCCTCTCAAAGCATTTCATGACATTTGAAGTTAGAGCGACTGGTCTGTAATCATTCAGGCAGGCTGGATGAGCTTTTTTGGGGAGACTGGCAATATTCTTCACCTTGAAGGAAGATGGAACTTTACCACAAATAAGGGAGGTGTTCAAAATGTTAGTTAGAACTGAGCATAGTTGGTCTGCACAGCCTTTAAGTACTTTGCCCAGTATTTTATCAGGACCAGCAGCCATCCTGGGGTTCACCTTCTTAAGCTGAGATCTCACTTCATTTGAGTTAAGGCTGAGCACTTCTTCCTCCTGGTTGATAGGTAGCCTTGTAGCACCAACGTTGTTCTTCTAGTCAAATCTGCCAAAGAAGGAGTTCAACCTATCCAGGAATTCAGTGTTATCTTCACACTGAGCTGACCTGGTTGTATAGTCAGTAATCTGTTGTATACCTTGCCAGAGGCACCTGGTGCCCCTCATGTCTACAAACTGACTTTGTAATTTCTTCCCATATTCCCTCTAGGCCTCTTTAATGCCCCTTTTTAGGTTTGCTCTATCTTCACTGAGACCCTCCTTGTCTTGGCTCTGAATGCTGCATGTTTTGCCTTCAGGAGATCATAGACTTTGTTGCTGAGCCATGGCTTTTGGTTTGCTCTGATTGTGATGCTTTTGATGACAGATATATCATCAACACACTTAGTCATGTAAGCTATTACTGCTTCTGTAAGTAATCATCTATATTCACCTGCTCTTCTGACATAACTGCCTGTTTGAAAATGTCCCAGCAGGTGCTGTCAAAGCAGTACTGGAGACTTCCAAAGACCCTCATGCCAGACCCTGATCTGCTTAACTGTGGGCTTTTCTCTGATCAGAGCTGGTTTGTGGGCTGACAGAAGCATGATTGTAAGATGGTCAGAGCTTCCTAAGTTAGGTTGTTGTATTGCTCTGTAGGCACCTTTGATGTTGGAATATGCCTTATTCTGAATGTTTGCACCCTTTGTATGAAAATCTACAAATTGAGAATAGTGGGGTAGCACCTCTCTCAGATCTGCTTGATTAAAATCACCAGCAACCACATGTGCAAAGTCTGAGTTTCTCTCCTGAAGCTCACAGATAGGGTTATAAAGATTGCTCAGGGCCTCAGTGGTGTTTGCACTGGGTGGAATGTATACCACTGTTACATATATTCCAAATAGCTTGCTAGGTACATAAAGGAGTCTGCATTTTAAGGACAGGAACTCTAGATTATCAGAGCAGTGTGACTCTACAATCTCACAGTTCTTACACCATCTTTTATTCACATTGATACAGACAACAAAGGTGTTGTGGTTAAGGTTCATAGATGTGTACTAGGCTAATGGCCCTGGAGCCTTTACAAACCTAGCCCATAGGATTACCTGGCATCGTGCCACTCAACCTTAGTTCTCTGTACCTCTGTCGAGTAGAGCCACTGGAGTGATCCCCGGGGTGAATTTTCTATTTCCCGTCCGTTCATCAAGATTTCTCTTGAAGAGGGCCAGTGAGGTGCTCTGTTTGACATGTATGGGAAGTCTATTCCGTACCATGGACAGTCTCTGGGTTATGAGCCTGTCCCTCTGGTAGATTCTGTTTATTGTGGTAATGAGGCTGAGGTCTCTGGAGTGTGTGGTGCAGAGAGATTGGGATTTCTTTAGATGTAGCATTTCTAACAGAGCTGGGTCAGACATGGCTTTGTAAGTCAAGCAGAGATTGCCTCTAAGTAGGCAATATGAGACAGAATAGCTGGAGTTTTTTGAGTCTGTCCATATAGGACAAGTGTTTAAGGCCTAGGATCCTCATTGTGAGGTATTTTTGTGGCCCCTCCAGTTGTTGCAGGTGTCTAGTGAGGTTCATGCTAAATGGGGCATTGTACTCGATGTTTGGCCTAATGAGGGAAGAGTAGAGGGAGACAATGACCTCTTTCTTCCTGGATGCAAAACCCTTAGTAACAAGATGTGCCACATAGAAGTACTTTCTGACCACAGTGGCAATGTGGTGATCAAAAGAGAGGTTGCTGTCAACCTGTTCCCTGATCTTTTATAAAGCCTTCTGTGTTCAGTGGACTACCATCGATGTGCTAATTCATGGGAACCAGGTTTTTCCCAAAGGGGATGATGACACATTTTTTTGGCATTGAGCTTAAGGCCAAGATTCTGAGACCAGTCATTGGTCTCAGTGAGGCCATTGTGTAGGGATGTCAACATCACTTGGGGAGTTAATAATGGCTCCCAACTTGCAATCATCTGTGAACTTTGTCAGGCAGAGTCCCTTCGTGTTGGACTGGACTTCAGAGAAGTTGATACCAAACTGGAGAGGAACCACAACCGACTCCACTCGTGACTGGTCAGCAGTCTGACTTGGAGTCAGCTACTTTCACACTGTGGGTGTTATCTGTGAGCCAGTTTGCAACCCACCTAGTGATACAGGGGTTGATGCCTAGCTTAGTGAGTTTTTCTATGATTCCTGATTGGGGAATGGTATCAAAGGCCTTGGCCAGATCAAGGTAGGCTGTATGAACCACCTTGTCTTCACCCACAGCTCTGGTGACTGACTCAAAGAAGTCGACCAAGTTAAGAAGGCATGATCTACCCTTCACAAAACCAAACTGTGTGGGATCCAGAGTTTGGAGATTCCCGCTATGCTTGTTTATTAGGTCCATGATGATGCATTCCATAGCTTTGCATATCAGACTTTTCCAGGCTAATAGTTCCCAGGGTCTGTAGTTGCTCCTCCTTTGTGGAGAGGGATGACTGTAGCAGTGCGCCATTCGTAGTTAATGGGTAAGTCAGAGTAGGGAGTAGTTAACCTCTCTGGTAACATACTGATGCTATGTATAAATAAGTAGTTACTTGCACTTGTTAATGCACTACTTTTGGGTGACCTGCAGTTTACTGACAGTTAAGGGATGGTTCTGAGACCAACAGACTACTCCTCCAAAAGTTCAACTGAGTGGATGCGATGTCTTGAATAACAGTCTTGTCAAGGTTACTTGGCTGATGGAATCAGTGGAAAACTGACAACTCAGATCTCCTGCTTTGAGGCTTAGTCATCTAATAGTATAACATTATTAACCCACTTACTGCTGAAACTGTAACACATCAAAACTTCTCCACCAAAACCTACTTTGTCTTGGCAATGGAATCTGTGTTCCAACATTTTAAATAGTCTTCTATAGCAATGGCCAGCCACGGATGACTAATTTAGTATACTGTCCTCTTAAACTGTGCTGCATTCATTTCTAAGCTGCCCTTCAGTGACCTGTTACCAGACCCTTTGTATCTATTTACGACTGACCCATACACCATTGCTGTTCCTCATTCTGCCTGATTATTGATCATGGCATTGCAGTTGTTGGGTGCATATAATACAGATGATAACTGCAGTTCTTAGATGCATGTAGATCCCCTGATACATGTAATACAAATGAGAATTAAAGTTCTTACGTGTATGTAAATCCTCTAATATATATAATATAGATGGTAAATTCAGTTCTTAAATGCATACAAATCCCCTAAAGCATGTAATAGAAATGGGAGTTACAATTCTTACATGAATGTAGATCCTCTAATGCATGTAATATGGATGAGAATGTGATGGTGCTGTGATCACATCACTATACTATGTGAAGGTGCTGTGATCACATCACTATACCACGTGATGGCGCTGTGATCACGTCACTATACCATGTGATGATGCAGTGATCACATCACTATACCATGTGATGGTGCTATGATCACATCACTATATCATGTGGTGCTATAATCATATTACTATACCAGGTGATGGTGCTGTGATCACATGACTGTACCATGTGATGGTGCTATGATCACATCACTATATCATGTGATGGTGCTGTGATCATATCAGTATACTATCACTATACCTTGTGGTGGTGCTGTAATCACATCACTATTCAACTTTTGGGATGACTTGCATCAGATGTGAGGGGTTGGGGAGTCCTTGCAGTTCTAAAGGTACATAGCTTTCCACAGGTCAGTCCCAAGCAGTATCCATAAGCTAAGACTGTCATCAGTGTTGGCAGGATAGTCTAAGGATCATAATAATAGTATGCCCATCAGCTACATCATGCAGACAAGGCTTTAATTCTTACAGTGTCCAGCTGCATACTGTGCAGTTTTAAGCAAATCATTTAATGAGCTGTTACTTTTTAATCAGTGAGGAAGTGAGTCTTAGTATCTATTACAGATTAGATCTTCACCAGCAGATTAAAAAAATGGGTTCCTTTGTGACTTGTACTTAGCTCCTTTGCGTACTAAATTGGTAAAACCAGGACTCAACTGAAACAGAGCTACTGCCTGCCAGTGCTCATCTTAAGGATTCCCAGGACTGCCTGCAGTAACTAGTAACTGGACAGTGTGTGGCTATTGTAATGTCACTAGGGTTGCGCATCCATTAACTGTTGTAGTAACAGCAGTAAGAGCTTTACAATGTGGCCATCCTTGATAGTGCTTTGTGGGTAAATAAGAAAGTATTTTTCCAAAGATATATACATACATACATATATATGTGTGTGTGTGTGTGTGTGTGTGTGTGTGTGTGTGTGTGTGTGTGTGTGTGTGTGTGTGTGTGTGTGTGTGTGTGTGTGTGTGTAAGGATAATTATAAAACAAATGTAATATATACTCATAGGTCTACATTCAATTTTTTACACAAGAACAACTGCAAATCAGCTGTAACAAAGTAAAAAGAAAGTTCAGTGTAACTGTTAAATGAGATGGTTGTTGTTCATTTAGGATGTGCTTTGTATGTGTACATGCAGGCATTTGCTCACTTTCTTGCTCACAGAGAGTGTCTGTTTGTAAATATGGATAGTATAATAACCTGGTGCACTTAACACTGTGGCCTTTCATTCCCAGTGGCACCAACAAACTTCTTCCGGAACAGTCAGTTACTGTTTTAACTCTGCTATAACTTAGATGAAAAGCTAAGTTCACACACTGATTTGCTGACATTTTAATTCTACACTTCAGAAGTTATAACATTAAACTAAAACTTTCTTTATACAACATAGAATACTGGCTTGGTATAAACATTAATAAGAAAATCCACTAGGAATTATTAAAGTACATACTGGTGCTCAAGCCAAAAACTAGAAACATTCATTTTCACTTGTCCTTCAGTAACCTAAGGAAATTGTCACCAGTGTCATTTTTTAAGGACAGCACAAATGTCCTCTTGGGAAAGAGTGCCTTGAATAGAACATTGCTTTTTGAAAATTATCACTATAAGAATTAAGCTACTGCCTGCAGAAAAAGCACTATTATAACTAGGCATCAACCTTCTGACTTCTGCAGTTTGAGGCATTTAGACTTTTCACATTTGCAAGTAGCTTCTTGCACAGCAGGATGATATGAGAATACCAGTGTTCATGACTAAAAACTGCCCCAAATGTGCTGATAGACAAACAAAAGACACTGGCTATTAAATCTACACTTTTATTAATTGAGCGCTTTTGTCTGACTCTAGGACATCATCAGAATTTTTTCACATTTACAAGTATTGACAGTATTTTTTTCTCTTTGTCTCTGTGAGTTCTAGTTCTGTAGTAGAGCCTAAGGTTGTAACATAGCTCTGGTACTAGACAGCGGGACAGTTTGTACCCACAGTGCTGCGGATAAAGTACGACCTGAGCGGGAGGCAAAATAACGTTGGTTGAATATGCAATGAAGTGTTGCCAGTATAGTAAGGGGAATATGAGGCTGGATGTATGTAGAAAACTTCAAAACATGGGGCATGTATGCACTGGAAGAAAGATGAGAAATTTATATATTCCCATGTTCTGTGCTGCGTGTGTGTGTGTGTGTGTGTGTGTGTGTGTGTGTATGCACACATGAGTGTGTGTCATACATGCATGTGTGCATTCTGCGATAGACTGGAATCCCAGAAATACACACATCTGTGGTAGCAAGTGAAGGATGAAAATATGAGCCAATATAAAATCCCAAACTTTATTAAAAGTTATGTGATTTCATTCCCATAAACACATGGGAATGAAATCGCTTACTTTTAATAAACTTTAGGATTTTATATTGGAGAAACAACAAACCAAAAAACTGGATAAAATAAAATAAAATAAAACATGGAGCCAAAGCTGACTGCAAAAAGGTTTTACTGGTGCTTCCTGGTACCTCGGCCACTGCCTTCAAGGGAACAAATAGACACAGTTTCAGCAGTCCTTTATAACAGTCAGCTTTGGATTTTATATTGGCTCGTCTTTTCATCCTTCACTTGTTACCATAGGTGTGTGTATTTCTGGTTTGCTTTTCACCATTTGGTTCCTGGTTTGTCAGACTGGAATCTCATTCAGGATTAATTTCTCTGCTTTGTGTCCAATGAGTGTAAAGATAGGCATTGGCTCCCTTACTCTGAATTTGATAAGTAGATAATAGAAGAATAAGTGAATGGATGTTCTACAGTAGATTGTTGTAAATCATGGGAATACTTTTCTGTCTACCCAAACTAATGCATTTGTTCATAAGTAGAGAATTTTATTATTATCTTCCATCTCAAAACTGAAATTTAGATTCACAGAAATCCAAATCCTTTGACTGTTTAACATAATTTCTGAGCCTTCTTCAGTGGAACAGTATATCTAGCAAGAAGAGGTTTATTCTCTGTGACCAGTAGGAATGATACTGCACAACTGCTTGAAAGGTAGAAGTTTACGAGACTGCTAGGAACCCTCCCTTTTTCTATCGGTTCCATGCATGCCTATCTCTAGAGATCATTGTGACACTTCACAAATAAATGGAAACCAATTTCCTCTGGCTGTCTTTGCTTTTATTGGTGATTTTCTGTCAAATGTCTATGTGTGTGTGTGTGTGTGTGTGTGTGTGTGTGTGTGTGTGTGTGTGTGTGTGTGTGTGTGTGTGTGTGTGTGTGTATACACGTACATGTGTGCTTGTGTGTAGAAAACGTCTGCTTTTTTCTCTCTGCTCCCGGTTACAGCTTCTGTCATGAATTTCTTCTGATGAAATTGGTCCTGGGTCTTCCCCTTGTGAAATCTCTAGTAACCTTTCACTGATGACCCTAAGTAGGACCAGTCCACTTACTGACAGCCACATCTTATGTCTTTACTGTTTGGATATGGCCCATAATTCAGTTAGGTGCATTTTTTAAAGATTTCAATCAAGCCACTCACAGATGAAAAGAACAATTAAGAATTAGTTTGGTTGAATAGTCTTTATCAGGTAAGCCTTTTAAACTGGGAAAATATTTGGAAAGCCTTCTGTTTCTTCTTCACAAACTCTTCCCCAACAAAAAGACACTTGTATAGGGAGTCTCCTTTTCTTCCTTAAAGAATTAAAGAAGAAAATATCCAAACCTATTTATATCAAAATTTGTCAAACTCTTTTTTCAGCAACCACCAAAGGCAGATTCAAGTCCCCCAAAATTATAGTTAAGGAAGTTGCCATTACCTCTAAGTGGGTGAAGATTCTGAATATTGTTATTGTGGAGAGTGCAGCTGCTGAGATTGCAAGTGTCTTAGTTTAGTTTCTGGATTTCAGGACCACTATATTAAGGGATTCCCACTCTTTATCATAATCTTATTTTAGATTACGGTAATTTGGCAGAAGATCTGCTCAGGGCTCAAGGAAGACACTCTGCAGATCCCTCTCTTTCCTGTTTAGCACTAGGGTGGTCAGAGTCAATGGAATGTTTCTTTTACCAGCTTCTCCAGTGTCCGATATACTATCACTGGTTCCCCAGGTCTTCATGTCTGCATTAGTTATTACTAGTACTGGATCCCCAGGTCTTCATGTCTGCATTAGGTATCACAATTACAGGTTCCCCAGGTCTTCATGTCTGCATTAGTTATTACGATTACTGATTTGCCAAGTCTGCATGTCTGCATTAGTTATTACTAGTACTGTCTCCCCAGGTCTTTATGTCTGCATTAGTTATTACTAGTACTGGATCCCCAGGTCTTCATGTCTGCATTAGTTATTACAATTACAAGTTCCCCAGGTCTTCATGTCTGCATTAGTTATTACTAGTACTGATTCCCCAGGTCTTCATGTCTGTATTAGTTATTACAATTACTCATTCCCCAGGTCTTCATGTCTCCATTAGTTATTACAAGTACTGGTTCCCCAGGTTTTCAAGTCTGCATCAGTTCTTACTAATACTGGATCCCCAGGTCTTCATGTCTGCATTAGTTATTACATTTACAGGTTCTCCAGGTCTTCATGTCTGCATTAGTTATTACGATTACTGATTCTCCAGGTCTGCGTGTCTGCATTAGTTATTATGATTACTGGTTCCCCAGGTCTTCATGTCTGTATTAGTTATTACTAGAACTGGTTCCCCAGCTCTTCAAGTCTGCATTAGTTATTACTAGTACTAGTTCTCTAGGTCTTCATGTCTGTATTAGTTATTACGATTACTAGTTCCCCAGGTCTTCATGTCTGTATTAGTTATTACTAGAACTGGTTCCCCAGCTCTTCAAGTCTGCATTAGTTATTACTAGTACTGGTTCCCCAGGTCTTCATGTCTGCATTAGTTTTTACGATTACTGATTCCCAAGGTCTTCATGTCTGCATTAGTTATTACTATTACTGATTCCCAAGGTCTTCATGTCTGCATTAGTTATTACTAGTACTGGTTCCCTAGATCTTCATGTCTATATTAGTTATTATGATTACTGATTCCCCAGGTCTTCATGTCTAGATTAGTTATTACAATTACTGGTTCCCCAGGTCTTCATGTCTGCATTAGTTATTACTAGTACTGATTCCCCAGGTCTTCATGTCTAGATTAGTTATTACAATTACTGGTTCCCCAGGTCTTCATGTCTGCATTAGTTATTACTATTACTGATTCCCAAGGTCTTCATGTCTGTATTAGTTATTACTAGAACTGGTTCCCCAGGTCTTCAAGTCTGCATTAGTTATTACTAGTACTGGTTCCCCAGGTCTTCATGTCTGCATTAGTTTTTACGATTACTGATTCCCAAGGTCTTCATGTCTGCATTAGTTATTACTATTACTGATTCCCAAGGTCTTCATGTCTGCATTAGTTATTACTAGTACTGGTTCCCTAGATCTTCATGTCTATATTAGTTATTATGATTACTGATTCCCCAGGTCTTCATGTCTAGATTAGTTATTACAATTACTGGTTCCCCAGGTCTTCATGTCTGCATTAGTTATTACTAGTACTGATTCCCCAGGTCTTCATGTCTAGATTAGTTATTACAATTACTGGTTTCCCAGGTCTTGATGTCTGCATTAGTTATTACTATTACTGATTCCCCAGGTCTTCAAGTCTGCATTAGTTATTACTAGTACTGATTCCCAAGGCCTTCATGTCTGCATTAGTTTTTATGATTACTGATTCCCCAGCTCTTCATGTCTGCATTAGTTATTACTATTACTGATTCTCAAGGTCTTCATGTCTGCATTAGTTATTACTAGTACTGGTTCCCCAGGTCTTCATGTCTATATTAATTATTACGATTACTGATTCCCCTGGTCATCATGTCTGCATTAGTCATTATGATTACTGGTTCCCCAGGTCTGCATGTCTGTATTAGTTATTACTATTACTGGCTCTCCAAGTCTTCATGTATGCATTAGTTATTACGATTACTGGTTCTCCAGGTCTTCATGTCTGTATTAGTTATTACTAGTACTGATTGCCCAGGTCTTCCTGTCTGTATTAGTTATTACAATTACTGGTTCTCCAGGTCTTCATGTCTGTATTAGTTATTATGATTACTGATTCCCCTGGTCTTCATGACTGCATTAGTTATTAATATTACTGGTTCCCCAGGTCTTCATGTCTGTATTAGTTAATAATATTACTGATTCCCTGGGTCTTCATGTCTGCATTAGTTATTACTAGTACTGATTCCCCAGGTCTTCATGTCTGTATTGGTTATTATGATTACTGATTGCCCATATCTTCATGTCTGCATTAATTATTACTAGTACTGGTTCCCCAGGTCTTCATGTCTGTATTAGTTATTATGATTACTGATTGCCCAGGTCTTCATGTTTGCATTAATTATTACTAGTACTGGTTCCCCAGGTCTTCATGTCTACATTAGTTATTACGATTACTGGTTCCCCAGGTCTTTATGTCTGCAGTAGTTATTAAGATTACTGATTCCCCAGGTCTTCCTGTCTGTATTAGTTATTACTAGAACTGGTTCCCCAGGTCTTCATGTCTGCATTAGTTATTACTATTACTGATTCCCAAGGTCTTCATGTCTTTATTATTTATTACTAGAACTGGTTCCCCAGGTCTTCAAGTCTGCATTAGTTATTACTAGTATTAGTTCCCTAGGTCTTCATGTCTGCATTAGCTATTATGATTACTGGTTCCCCAGGTCTTCATGTCTGTATTAGTTATTACTAGAACTGGTTCTCCAGGTCTTCAAGTCTGCATTAGTTATTACTGGTGACTAGTTCCCTAGGTCTTCATGTCTGTATTAGTTATTACTATTACTGATTGCCCAGGTCTTTATGTCTGCATTAGTTATTACTAGTACTGATTCCCCAGGTCTTCATGTCTACATTAGTTATTACTATTACTGGTTCCCCAGGTCTTCATGTCTGTACTAGTTATTAATATTACTGATTCCCCAGGTCTTCATGTCTGTATTAGTTATTACTAGCACTAATTCCCCAGGTCTTCATGTCTGTATTAGATATTACAATTACTGATTCCCCAGGTCTTCATGTCTGTATTGGTTATTATGATTACTGATTGCCCATGTCTTCATGCCTGCATTAGTTATTACTAGTACTGGTTCCCTAGGTCTTCGTGTCTGTATTAGTTATTATGATTACTGATTCCCCAGGTCTTCATGTCTAGATTAGTTATTATGATTACTGGTCCCCAGGTCTTCATGTCTGCATTAGTTATTACTATTACTGATTCCCAAGGTCTTCATGTCTGTATTAGGTATTACAAGTATTAGTTCCCTAGGTCTTCATGTCTGCATTAGTTATTAGAATTACCGATTCTCCAGGTCTTCATGTCTGTATTAGATATTATGATTACTGGTTCCCTAGGTCTTCATGTCTGCATTAGTTATTACAATTACTGGTTCCCCAGGTCTTCATGTCTGCAGTAGTTATTAAGATTACTGATTCCCCAGGTCTTCCTGTCTGTATTAGTTATTACGATTACTGGTTCCCCAGGTCTTCATGTCTGTATTAATTATTACGATTACTGATTCCTCAGGTCTTCATGTCTGTATTAGTTATTACTTGTACTGGTTCCCCAGGTCTTCATGTCTGCATTAGTTATTAAGATTACTGGTTCAACCGGTTTTCATGTCTGCATTAGTTATTACTAGTACTGGTTCCCCATGTCTTCATGTCATTATTAGTTATTACGATTACTGATTCCCCAGGTCTTCATGTCTGCATTACGATTACTGATTCCACAGGTCTTCATGTCTGTATTAGTTATTACAAGTACTGGTTCCCCACGTCTTCATGTGTGCATTAGTTATTACAAAAACTGATTCCCGAGGTCTTCATGTCTGCATTAGTTATTACGATTACTGGTTCCCCAGGTCTTCATGTCTGCATTAGTTATTACGAATATTGATTCCCCAGGTCTTCATGTCTGTAATAGTTATTACTATTACTGATTCCCCAGGTCTTTATGTCTGCATTAGTTATTACTAGTACTGGTTCCCCAGGTCTTCATGTCTGCATTAGTTATTACAATTACTGATTCCCCAGGTCTTCATGTCTGTATTAGTTATTACAATTACTGATTCCCGAGGTCTTCGGGTCTGCATTAGATTTTACTGTTACTGATCCCCAAGGTCTTCATCTCTGTATTAGTTATTATGATTACTGATTGCCCAGGTCTTCATGTCTAGATTAGTTATTACTAGTACTGGTTCCCCAAGCCTTCATGTCTGTATTAGTTATTACAATTACTGATTCCCCAGGTCTTCATGTTTGTAATAGTTAGTACTAGCACTTGTTCCCCATGTATTCATAAGTTATTACTATTACTGGTTCCCCAGTTCTCCATGTCCACATTAGTTATTACTAGTACTGACTCCCCAGGTTTTCATGTCTGTTTTAGTTATTACTACTACTGATTCCCCAGGTCTTCATGTCTGTATTAATTATTATGATTACTGGTTAAGCGGCTCTTCATATCTGTATTAGTTATTAATATTACTGGTTCTCCAGGTCTTCATGTCTGTATTAGTTATTACAATTACTGATTCCCATGGTCTTCATGTCTGCATTAGTTATTAATATTACTGGTTCCCCAGGTCTTCATGTCTGTATCAGTTATTAATATTACTGATTCCCCGGGTCTTCATGTCTGCATTAGTTATTACTAGTACTGATTCCCCAGGTCTTCATGTCTGTATTGGTTATTATGATTACTGATTGCCCATGTCTTCATGTCTGCATTAGTTATTACAATTACCAATTCCCCAGGTCTTCATGTCTGCATTAGCTATTATGATTACTGATTGCCCAGGTCTTTATGTCTGCATTAATTATTACTAGTACTGGTTTCCCAGGTCTTCATGTCTACATTAGTTATTACGATTACTGTTCCCCAGGTCTTCATGTCTGCAGTAGTTATTAATATTACTGATTCCCCAGATCTTCCTGTCTGTATTAGTTATTACTAGAACTGGTTCTCCAGGTCTTCAAGTCTGCATTAGTTATTACTAGTACTAGTTCCCTAGGTCTTCATGTCTGTATTAGTTATTACTAGTATTAGTTCCCTAGGTCTTCCTGTCTGTATTAGTTATTACGATTACTGGTTCCCCAGGTCTTCATGTCTGTATTAGTTATTACTAGAACTGGTTCTCCAGGTCTTCAAGTCTGCATTAGTTATTACTGGTGACTAGTTCCCTAGGTCTTCATGTCTGTATTAGTTATTACTAGTACTGGTTCCCCAGGTCTTCATGTCTGCATTAGTTATTACGATTACTGATTCCCCAGGTCTTCATGTCTGCATTAGTTATTACTAGTACTGGTTCCCCAGGTCTTCATGTCTGCATTAGTTTTTACGATTACTGATTCCCAAGGTCTTCATGTCTGCATTAGTTATTACTATTACTGATTCCCCAGGTCTTCATGTCTAGATTAGTTATTGCGATTACTGGTCCCCAGGTCTTCATGTCTGCATTAGTTATTACTATTACTGATTCCCAAGGTCTTCATGTCTGTATTAGTTATTACTAGTATTAGTTCCCTAGGTCTTCCTGTCTGTATTAGTTATTACGATTACTGGTTCCCCAGGTCTTCATGTCTGTATTAGTTATTACTAGAACTGGTTCTCCAGGTCTTCAAGTCTGCATTAGTTATTACTGGTGACTAGTTCCCTAGGTCTTCATGTCTGTATTAGTTATTATGATTACTGATTCCCCAGGTCTTCATGTCTGCATTAGTTATTACTAGTACTGATTCCCAAGGTCTTCATGTCTGCATTAGTTTTTATGATTACTGATTCCCCAGGTCTTCATGTCTAGATTAGTTATTGCAATTACTGATTCCCAAAGTCTTCATGTCTGCATTAGTTATTACTATTACTGATTCCCAAGGTCTTCATGTCTGCATTAGTTATTGCTAGTACTGGTTCCCCAGGTCTTCATGTCTATATTAGTTATTACTAGTACTGATTCCCCAGGTCTTCATGTCTGCATTAGTTATTATGATTACTGGTTCCCCAGGTCTGCATCTCTGTATTAGTTATTACTATTACTGGTTCTACAAGTCTTCATGTCTGCATTAGTTATTACGATTACTGGTTCTCCAGGTCTTCATGCCTGTATTAGTTATTATGATTACTGGTTCCCCAGGTCTTCATGTCTGCATTAGTTATTAATATTACTGGTTCCCCAGGTCTTCATGTCTGTATTAGTTATTAATATTACTGATTCCCCGGGTCTTTATGTCTGCATTAGTTATTACTAGTACTGATTCCCCAGGTCTTCATGTCTACATTAGTTATTACAATTACTGATTCCCCAGGTCTTCATGTCTGTATTGGTTATTATGATTACTGATTGCCCATGTCTTCATGTCTGTATTAGTTATTATGATTACTGATTGCCCAGTTCTTCATGTCTGCATTAATTATTACTAGTATTGGTTCCCCAGGTCTTCATGTCTACATTAGTTATTACAATTATTGGTTCCCCACGTCTTCATGTCTGCAGTAGCTATTAAGATTACTGATTCCCCAGGTCTTCCTGTCTGTATTAGTTATTACGATTACTGGTTCCCCAGGTCTTCATGTCTGTATTAATTATTACGATTACTGATTCCTCAGGTCTTCATGTCTGTATTAGTTATTACTTGTACTGGTTCCCCAGGTCTTCATGTCTGCATTAGTTATTAAGATTACTGGTTCCCCAGGTCTTCATGTCTGCATTAGTTATTACTAGTACTGGTTCCCCAGGTCTTCATGTCTGCATTAGTTTTTACGATTACTGATTCCCTAGGTCTTCATGTCTGCATTAGTTATTACTATTACGGATTCCCAAGGTCTTCATGTCTGCATTAGTTATTACTAGTACTGGTTCCCCATGTCTTCATGTCTGTATTAGTTATTATGATTACTGATTCCCCAGGTCTTCATGTCTAGATTAGTTATTACAATTACTGGTACTGGTTCCCCAGGTCTTCATGTCTGTATTAATTATTACAATTACTGATTCCTCAGGTCTTCATGTCTGTATTAGTTATTACTTGTACTGGTTCCCCAGGTCTTCATGTCTGCATGAGTTATTAAGATTACTGGTTCAACCGGTGTTCATGTCTGCATTAGTTATTACTAGTACTGGTTCCCCAGGTCTTCATGTCTGCATTAGTTTTTACGATTACTGATTCCCTAGGTCTTCATGTCTGCATTAGTTATTACTATTACGGATTCCCAAGGTCTTCATGTCTGCATTAGTTATTACTAGTACTGGTTCCCCAAGTCTTCATGTCTGTATTAGTTATTATGATTACTGATTCCCCAGGTCTTCATGTCTAGATTAGTTATTACAATTACTGGTCCCCAGGTATTCATGTCTGCATTAGTTATTACTATTACTGATTCCCAAGGTCTTCATGTCTGTATTAGTTATTACTAGAACTGGTTCCCCAGGTCTTCAAGTCTGCATTAGTTATTACTAGTATTAGTTCCCTAGGTCTTCATGTCTGTATTAGTTATTACGATTACTGGTTTCTCAGGTCTTCATGTCTGTATTAGTTATTACTAGAACTGGTTCTCCAGGTCTTCAAGTCTGCATTAGTTATTACTGGTGACTAGTTCCCTAGGTCTTCTTGTCTATATTAGTTATTACTAGTACTGATTCCCCAGGTCTTCATGTCTGCATTAGTTATTATGATTACTGGTTCCCCAGGTCTGCACCTCTGTATTAGTTATTACTATTACTGGTTCTCCAAGTCTTTCTGTCTGCATTAGTTATTACAATTACTGGTTCCCCACGTCTTCATGTCTGCAGTAGTTATTAAGATTACTGATTCCCCGGGTCTTCCTGTCTGTATTAGTTATTATGATTACTGATTCCTCAGGTCTTCATGTCTGTATTAGTTATTACTTGTACTGGTTCCCCAGGTTTTCATGTCTGCATTAGTTATTAAGATTACTGGTTCAACCGGTTTTCATGTCTGCATTGGTTATTACTAGTACTGGTTCCCCAGGTCTTCATGTCTGTATTAGTTATTACGATTACTGGTTCCCCAGGTCTTCATGTCTGCATTAGTTATTATGATTACTGGTTCCCCAGGTCTGTATGTCTATATTAGTTATTACGATTACTGATTCCCCAGGTCTTCATGACTGCATTAGATATTATGATTAATGGTTCCCCAGGTCTTCATGACTGCATTAGTTATTATGATTACTGGTTCCCCAGGTCTTCATGACTGCATTAGTTATTACTAGTACTGATTCCCCAGGTCTTCATGTCTACATTAGTTATTACAATTACTGGTTCTCCAGGTCTTCATGTCTGTATTAGTTATTATGATTACTGATTCCCGTGGTCTTCATGTCTGCATTAGTTATTAATATTACTGGTTACGCAGGTCTTCATATCTGTATTAGTTATTATGATTACTGGTTCCGCGGGTCTTCATGGCTGTATTAGTTATTAATATTACTGGTTCCGCAGGTCTTCATATCTGTATTAGTTATTATGATTACTGGTTCCGCGGGTCTTCATGTCTGTATTAGTTATTAATATTACTGGTTCTCCAGGTCTTCATGTCTGTATTAGTTATTACAATTACTGATTCCTGTGGTTTTCATGTCTGCATTAGTTATCAATATTACTGGTTCCCCAGGTCTTCATGTCTGTATTAGTTATTAATATTACTGATTCCCCGGGTCTTCATGTCTGCATTAGTTATTACTATTACTGATTCCCGTGGTCTTCATGTCTGCATTAGTTATTAATACTACTGGTTCCCCAGGTCTTCATGTCTGTATTAGTTATTAATATTACTGATTCCCCAGGTCTTCATGTCTGTATTGGTTATTATGATTACTGATTGCCCGTGTCTTCATGTCTGCATTAGTTATTACAATTACTGGTTCCCCACGTCTTCATGTCTGCAGTAGTTATTAAGATTACTGATTCCCCAGGTCTTCCTGTCTGTATTAGTTATTGCGATTACTGGTTCCCCAGGTCTTCATGTCTGTATTATTACGATTACTGATTCCACAGGTTTTCATGTCTGTATTAGTTATTACTTGTACTGGTTCCCCAGGTCTTCATTTCTGCTTTAGTTATTAAGATTACTGGTTCAACCGGTTTTCATGTCTGCATTAGTTATTACTAGTACTGATTCCTCAGGTCTTCATGTCTGCAATAGTTATTACAATAACTGATTGCCCAGGTCTTCATGCCTGCATTAGTTATTACTAGTACTGGTTCCCCATGTCTTCATGTCTGCATTAGTTATTACAATAACTGATTCCCCAGGTCTTCATCTCTGTATTAGTTATTACGATTACTGATTCCCCAGGTCTTCATCTCTGTATTAGTTATTACGATTACTGGTTCCCTAGGTCTTCATGTCTGTATTAGTTATTATTAGTACTGACTCCCCAGGTTTTCATGTCTGTTTTAGTTATTAATATTACTGGTTCCCTAGATATTCATGTCTGCATTAGTTATTATGATTCCTGGTTCCCCAGGTCTTCATGTCTGTATTAGTTATTATTAGTACTTTTTCCCCAGGTCTTCATGTCTGCATTAGTTATTACTAGTACTGATTCCCCAGGTCTTCATGTCTGTATTAGTTATTAATATTACTGGTTCCCTAGATATTCATGTCTGCATTAGTTATTATGATTCCTGGTTCCCCAGGTCTTCATGTCTGTATTAGTTATTACAAGTACTGATTCCCAAGGTCTTCATGTCTGCATTAGTTATTACAAGTACTGATTCCCAAGGTCTTCATGTCTGCATTAGTTATTACTAGTACTGGTTCCCCAGGTTTTCATGTCTGCATTAGTTATTACTAGTACTGATTCCCCAGGTCTTCATGTCTACATTAGTTATTACTAGTACTGATTCCCCAGGTCTTCATGTCTGTATTAGTTATTAATATTACTAGTTCCCTAGATATTCATGTCTGCATTAGTTATTATGATTCCTGGTTCCCCAGGTCTTCATGTCTGTATTAGTTATTACAAGTACTGATTCCCAAGGTCTTCATGTCTGCATTAGTTATTACTAGTACTGATTCCCAAGGTCTTCATGTCTGCATTAGTTATTACTAGTACTTTTTCCCCAGGTCTTCATGTCTGCATTAGTTATTACAAGTACTGATTCCCAAGGTCTTCATGTCTGCATTAGTTATTACTAGTACTGGTTCCCCAGGTTTTCATGTCTGCATTAGTTATTACTAGTACTGATTCCCCAGGTCTTCATGTCTACATTAGTTATTACTAGTACTGATTCCCCAGGTCTTCATGTCTGTATTAGTTATTAATATTACTGGTTCCCTAGATATTCATGTCTGCATTAGTTATTATGATTCCTGGTTCCCCAGGTCTTCATGTCTGTATTAGTTATTACAAGTACTGATTCCCAAGGTTTTCATGTCTGTATTAGTTATTACTAGTACTTTTTCCCCAGGTTTTCATGTCTGCATTAGTTATTACTAGTACTGATTCCCCATGTTTTCATGTCTGCATTAGTTATTACTAGTACTGATTCCCCAGGTCTTCATGTCTACATTAGTTATTACTAGTACTGATTCCCCAGGTCTTCATGTCTGTATTAGTTATTAATATTACTGGTTCCCTAGATATTCATGTCTGCATTAGTTATTATGATTCCTGGTTCCCCAGGTCTTCATGTCTGTATTAGTTATTATTAGTACTTTTTCCCCAGGTCTTCATGTCTGCATTAGTTATTACAAGTACTGATTCCCAAGGTCTTCATGTCTGCATTAGTTATTACTAGTACTGGTTCCCCAGGTTTTCATGTCTGCATTAGTTATTACTAGTACTGGTTCCCCAGGTCTTCATGTCTGCATTAGTTTTTACGATTACTGATTCCCTAGGTTTTCATGTCTGCATTAGTTATTACTAGTACTGATTCCCCAGGTCTTCATGTCTGTATTAGTTATTACAATTACTGATTCCCCAGGTCTTCATGTCTGCATTTATTATTACTATTTCTGATTCCCCAGGTCTTCATGCCTGCATTAGTTATTATGATTACTGATTCCCCAGGTCTTCATGACTGCATTAGATATTATGATTACTGATTCCCCAGGTCTTCATGTCTACATTAGTTATTACAATTACTGGTTCTCCAAGTCTTCATGTCTGTATTAGTTATTATGATTACTGGTTCCGCAGGTCTTCATGTCTGTATTAGTTATTACTATTACTGGTTCCCCAGGTCTTCATGTCTGCATTAGTTATTACAATTACTCATTCCCGTGGTCTTCATGTCTGCATTAGTTATTACAATTACTCATTCCCGTGGTCTTCATGTCTGCATTAGTTATTACAATTACTCATTCCCGTGGTCTTCATGTCTGCATTAGTTATTACTATTATTGATTCCCCAGGTCTTCATGTCTTTATTAGTTATTACTATTATTGATTCCCCAGGTCTTCATGTTTGTAATAGTTATTACTAGCACTGGTTCCCCATGTATTCATAAGTTATTACTATTACTGGTTCCCCAGTTCTTCATGTCCGCATTAGTTATTACTAGTACTGACTCCCCAGATTTTCATGTCTGTTTTAGTTATTATGATTACTGATTCCCGTGGTCTTCATGTCTGCATTAGTTATTAATATTACTGGTTCCGCAGGTCTTCATATCTGTATTAGTTGTTATGATTACTGGTTCCGCGGGTCTTCATGTCTGTATTAGTTATTACTATTACTGGTTCTCCTGGTCTTCATGTCTTTATTAGTTATTACAATTACTGATTCCCCAGGTCTTTATGTTTGTAATAGTTATTACTAGCACTGGTTCCCCATGTATTCATAAGTTATTACTATTACTGGTTCCCCAGTTCTTCATGTCCACATTAGTTATTACTAGTACTGACTCCCCAGATTTTCATGTCTGTTTTAGTTATTACTACTACTGATTCCCCAGGTCTTCATGTCTGTATTAGTTATTAATATTACTGGTTCCGCAGGTCTTCATATCTGTATTAGTTATTATGATTACTGGTTCCGTGGGTCTTCATGTCTGTATTAGTTATTAATATTACTGGTTCTCCAGGTCTTCATGTCTGTATTAGTTATTACAATTACTAATTCCCAGGTCTTCATGTCTGTATTAGTTATTACGATTACTGGTTCCCAAGGTCTTCATGTCTGCATTAATTATTACTAGTACTGATTCCTAAGGTCTTCATGTCTGTATTAGTTATTACGATTACTGGTTCCCCAGGTCTTCATGTCTGCCTTAATTATTATGATTGCTGGTTCCCCAGGTCTTCATGTCTGCATTAATTATTATGATTACTGGATCCCCAGGTCTGCATGTCTGTAGTAGTTATTACTATCCTCGGGTCTTCATGTCTGTATTAGTTATTACGATTACTGGTTCCCCAGGTCTTCGTGTCTGCCTTAATTATTATGATTGCTGGTTCCCCAGGTCTTCATGTCTGCATTAATTATTATGATTACTGGATCCCCAGGTCTGCATGTCTGTAGTAGTTATTACTATTACTGGTTCCCCAGGTCTTCATGTCTGCATTAGTTATTACGATTACTGATTCCCCAGGTCTTCCTGTCTGTATTAGTTATTACGATTACTGATTCCCCAGGTCTTCATGTCTGCACTTGTTATTTCTAGTACTGGTTTCCCGAGGTCATCATGTCTGTATTAGTTATTACTAGTTGTGGTTCCTCAGGTCTTCATGTCTGCATTAGTTATTATGTTTACTAGTTCTTCAAGTTTTCATGTCTGCATAAGTTATTTCTAGTACTGGTTCCCTCGGTCTTCATGTCTGTATTATTTATTACTAGTACTGATTCACCAGGTCTTCATGTCTGTATTATTTATTACTAGTACTGATTCCCAGGTCTTCATGTCTGTATTATTTATTACTAGTACTAGCTCCCCAGGTCTTCAAGACTGCATTAGTTAGTACTAGTAGTGGTTCCCCTGTTAGTTAGCTGTTTACCTAGGAGTTGACTCAGATGCCTCTTCAGCTTCCAGCATTGTTTTAGTTGGTTTCTGTATTATTGACTCAGCTTTTATCACTGGTACCAAAATTATTGACATCAGCCTTGGTAGTGGTGGTTTCTAGAATGTCTCTGGTCCTGCTCTGAGTGCTGGTGCCAGGGTTTCCTGTGCTGGTGTTGATGCATGGGTTTTTGGTATCCAGGTGTCAATGCTCCCAGCACTGATGTCAGTGTTAGCCTTTCTGATGCTCTTTTGCTGGCACTTTTTTCATTGCTGACTCTTCTGGCATTTTATTAGCAATGTTAGAAGCCACATTCCTTCTTTCTGCCCATAACTGTAGAGCTCAGTTCAGTTGTTCTATTATTTCAAGAAAACAGAGGCTCCTCTGGTCTTCTGCAACCCTCCCTATCTAGGTCATCTACAGAATTGCTACAGAACTACCCAAAGGAATCCATCAAAGCCTTGACTTAGTCCACACTGAATCTGTTATGAACTCCCTGCCCTTTCCCTCAAAACACAGAAAATTCAGACAGCATCTTCAAACGTATGTAACAGTGTAGGGGCTGGCCTATTGGCCCTTACTTCCTCCAAGTGTGGAATACAGAAGACCTGCAGATTTCCCATGCAAACATCCTATATGGTCATTCTTTTAGGGCATCCTTAAGGACATCAGCAAGATATTATTTATATTTTATTTTTTGTTTGTTGGACATTTTTAATTGTGTAGGTCGGCTGGTCTATGGACCATTTTCAGCCACAATCTCAGCCAAAGGTGGTTTAAAAATAACAGACAGGAGAATCCAGATACAATGGCTTTTGTCCCAGAGAAGGCCAGGCATGTGTTCTGCACCCCTCAGGGGAGAATGCTGTTTGGCAGAGGTATCCAAAACAGACATACTGGTCCTTGTGGTACCCCTGAAAAAGAGTTTGATACCTAAGAGCCTGGATATTCATTCAACAGACAGGTCTGTATGTGATGACCAGGACTGGTAAATGTGCTTTCTGTTTACCACCTTGTTTTTGTGGTTGCTAAATTATGCTACATGCATGGTTTATTTCAACAGAGCTGTAGCTGAAGAAATGCACTAAATGCTACAGGTATTGTCGGAAAGACCAGTTAAAAACAAGGTATTGACTCAGGTCTCAACCTCCTCAGAGACAAATAACCTCTTGGTCTATGTTTATGTACAGTACAGCAGAGGAAGCTACAAGATCCTGCACTACCATTAGGTAGCTCTCCCGACCATCTTACCCTTCTCATGTCCCCTCCTCTACAGAAAGTTGCATAACAACACCAGGAAATTACTGAAAAGCAGATTACTATCATGACAGCTATGGATGGTAAAACCTTTAAAAAGAGCTTAGGATATTATTCTGGATTTTCTTTGGTACCAAAGAAAAATCTCAGTGGTGTAAATTTCTTTGCCCCAAAGGATACCTTCTGCATGGTGACAGCACAATCAGTTCCCCCTGTTTATCAGAAGGGACAGGATGTGTTGCTTTTGACCTCATTATGCTCACCTCCATATACAAAATGTCAAGGATTTTAGCATGTACTTATGCTTTCTGGTAGGTGTCAGTCACTCTCAGTTAAAAACTGTCCTTTGATCTTACCTCAGGCTCTTCAGATAGTGGATATCTCTTGTAGCAGTGGTAGCAGGGAGCCATGATATTCCTTACAGGAATAGTCCATGAAGGATCCGAACTTCCCAGAGAATCTCTGCTTAGATTGCCTAATTCCTGGAGGATCACAATGAACTTTGCAAAATCACACCTGTTGTGGTCTGAACAGTACTCTTCATCAAATGTACCTTACATGCTGTGCTTTGCCGACTGTTATTGCTTCAAGACAACTTACTTTCTCTACAGAAAAGAGTGGTATGAAATCATCCATCTTTGTCCATGCTGGCAGACATGTGAAAAGCCTAAGTCCCACAGCAGTGGCCATTGTGTATTGCATGTCAAGCTGTACATGAGAGATCTATGGTGGGCTGTCTGGGTACAAAAAACTCAGAGGCTTGATCCTCTATGGTACCTGCTCAACACAGTCAATGACTGGAGGTTCCATCTTCTGTGGTGCTCGGATACCACACATTTAACAGCATGGAGTCTACTTCACTTGTAGATTCCTTAGGTGTTGGTCACCACACATGCCTCTGCTCTAGGTTTAAGGGGCAAGCAAATGGGCAAACAGTTCAGGGAATCTAGTTATCTGAGGAGTCCTGTTTCCACATAAACCCACTGGAGATGATGATAGTTCTTCTTACTCTGATGACCTCCCAGGAGTTCCTTCCTTAAAGGTTCATTGTGATATATTCTGACAATATAGTAGTAGTCTGGTGAGTCAGTAAACAGAGACAAAAGACATTCTTACGCATTTTGTTGGGAGGTCATGTGAGTCTACAACTGAGCCATCAACTCCAAATGCTTTTTCTTTTTGTGAGTGAATGTGTCTGTAAGATAGCTTTAGTGGCTCCCCTTCATGCACCAAAATAAAAAGTTTCTTCCTCCATTAGAGCAAGAGCCCTCTAGCTCATTCACTTCACAGTACAGGCAAGAGTTGGGTGTTAGGTAGCAGAACAGTCTGCTGATACTGCAGACTGTCCTATTCCACCCCTTTGGCAACCTGTATCCTCCATGATAGTTGCATTCTGTAGGTGCACACTCACTACCACTCATGTTCACTACTGTGCAGCATGGCCACACTAGGATCCTTGCTGCAGGAGGTATATACCTCTACTCCTGTAAGTGTCACGAATACAGTGAGCCATCTGCCTTCATCTCCCCAGGATGAGCAAGGTGGTGTTAGCCACTCACAAATGTCACTGCTTCATGACTGCCAGTCATATTTTCAGGAGACAAATTTCCTAGCAAACAGGCTCAGCTTCTATCTGTTCAGGTCCCACAAATGGTCTCTGAACCCTTCATTAGTCAGAAAGATTTTCCATCTATGGGACAAATCACAGTGCAACATGTTCACATCCCCACTCAGAAGTAGATGCTCCAACTGTTTTTCCTTGATCCTCTTCTCGGGGAAGTCAGGGATATTGTCATCCACAAATGGCCTCCTGACCTCCTCTTTGACTTTTCTCCATCTCTTTGCATTCTGGACTACCTGCACAAAATATCTGATTACAGCCTCATCTGATTCTATCTAATTCTAATATCTAATTCTTCCATCAAAGTCCAGTTAACTGCTATTTCAAATTTCCAGTTCGGAATAGCCTCTTCTTTTCTTGCTTCCCTTAATGTTTGCTAAGGTTTCTTTTGTGGCATTTCTCACACTAGGCCTTCTCCTTTGCAGATCTGAATCCACCCTGAAACATTTTCATCATGCTGTAAAAGTTTAACCTTCCTCTGTTTGGTCCTGCTGCTTCTACAGAGTTAAAATATCTGTCTTGAAGACCTTGTTTCTAGGGATTTAGTTCTGTTTTGTAACAAATTGATTTACATTAAGGATGGAATATGAAGAAATTGGAGTATGACTTATAGGAAGCTGTGAGTTAAAAGAAGTTTTAGGGGACAGACCAAGGATTGTATATAAAAGGGACTAAATATGAAGGAAAGGCTTGAAAGAAAGGATTGTAGGGAATACATTTGAGGAAAATGTCTGCTTATAGACAATGTACATTTATAAATTATGCTAGTAACACGATAATTATTGCATACTCCAATGTAGTGGCTTGTAAAGATAATTATAATTGCTACACAAGGGGAAAGGGATGCATATTTAGCATGCTGCTTGTCATGTCAATGTTATTCCATGGGAAAAACAGAAAGTGAATGTAGACTAAAGATTTATAAACAAACATAGTACTATGATGGGGGATAGAAAATGCATTATGTAATATATATGTGTTTGAAAAAGTGTCAACACCAATTAGAGGGAGATGCTGGGAAACAAAATTGAATATAGGGAATTGTATTGGAAAATAATATTAAATTCATCTGTAAAATCTGATTTAAATTATATAATTTCCATAAACAGCATTTTAAAAATGTGGACATCAAAATTAAGAGAGTATGCTTACATTATGTAAGTATGTATATATATATATATATATATATATATATATATATATATATATATATATATTTTTTTTTCTTTTTAGTATATTGTAATATATCAAAATGGCACAAGTGGATATTGATATTAAACATCAAGAACATTTTGAGTATTTTTAAGGGATATATATATATATATATATATATATATATATATATATATATATATATATATACATACATATATATACATACTTTGGGTCTGTCCTTTGATTGAATGTTCATTTGATTGAATCCCAAATGTTCAAAACCATTTTACTGATAACTCATTTCACAGAAAAGTGTAGAAGTCTATAGAAAGTATATGGTGGTAGATGTTTGTGTTTGAGCACCAGAACTGATTTGGTGTGTGTTGTATGTTTTTATTAGTGGCTGTGTGACCATGGGGTTAGTGCATATAAGTAAGCTTGCCCCCCTATAAAGTTTTTTTTTGGTATATTTGTTGTGACGAAGGCTTTCTGTCAAATGAGTTTTCAATCAAATGTGTTTTCAATCACCTGGTTTCATCCATTTTGGATTCAAGCAAGATGAGCATTCAATCAAATGACATAAACCCTTTCTCTGATGAATTGTTGTCTAATATTGTATTTGTTTTTTATGTGACTGATCATGAAGGATTTTGAAAGGAAATTATGTATTAAATTTTGTATTCTGATCAAGTCTTCAAGAAGTGAGATGAAAGTGCTTAGATTATAAAATGTTATTACTAATGCTCCGTACATAAACAGCCAGCACAAATGAATCAAAGTTTGCTATCTGTGAACTGTTCATTTCTGACCTGGCAAAAATCCTGTCTTATGTTAATGAAATATTGTAAGACATCTGCTGTAAAAATTCTCCTTTCGTATCTTGTCTTGACTAGAGGAGTTTATACTGTCTTAATACATGAGTGTTAGAAATAAGGCTTGATACATTACCATTTTTAATGGGCCATTTTTATGTAGATATTTACCCAAAAATTCTTTTCATTCACTCTGACCTCACTCTCCTTTCTGTATTTTATTTGTGAAAATTATGTCATGTAAAAGGGTTAAATTCCCTAATAGCAGTGAGTCCTTAAATGAGATAATTTGAACCAATATGAATAAAAAAAGCTCCATACTTCCTGATATTAAGGCATCATAAGGCTTAGCTTACACCCTGTACTTTTCATCCTAGCAAGCATACTATTCAGTATTCATTATCTTCTCTGCAAATGTGAGTATCAATTCCTTTAATAACTGAATCTCCAATTACTAATATAAAATTTCTCACTAGATCTGAAGAATCTCCTACCTCTAGTTCAGTAATGTCTGTTCTTTCAGTTGTTAAAGATAACAATCTTCATCATTGCTAGCGTAACTAATTTCACATTTTTTGCACCTACATCATTTAGAAGTGTAAAGTTCTCATCCGGCTGTCTTTATACTTTCACAGCCTGAGCCAGGTTGTCAGTATCCGTCTTTCTCTTTCTTACCCTCTCTCTCTCTCTCTCTCTTTTTTAACAGTAATGTTTCTATAGCCTTCAAAATTCATCTTAGCTATATCTTCCTTTTAGCCTGCCCATTGCATTTTTATGTCTGCCTTCTCTTTTGGGTCAATTATATAATTTTTTTTGTAGACTGAAAGAATGCTTTGTACTTGAATGATGTTGTCATTAACTGTAATGTAAGTACTGCATATCAAAATAGTATCCTTTTGTTTAGTATGTGACTAATGTATATAACATTAAGAGAACAATTTATTTTTTCTTTCTACTTGTGAACTTTTCCCTTTATTTCTTTTATTTTCTTCTGCATGTTCTGAATCCTCAGATCGTTGTATCGTGAATGCCCAAGGTGTCATGGGTCTATATTATATCCTCGAACGCTTAAAAAAGCGAACACTGATTGTTCGAACTTATTTTCGCGAAACTGCAAAATATCGAAGCAGCAGAAACTCAAATTTTTTCCTAGGGAAAGAATTAAATTGTCCGTTTCTGTTACTTCGGTATTTTCAGTGTTATGGTGGAAAGTTACCGGTTGGATTCAGGTAAGTGTGCGATTGTGTGGATGTGAGTGTTAGGGTGATTTAGGTGAGTTAGGGTTAGGGAGCAAGTGAGGTGAGTGTGCGATAGTGATGGACCTTAGGGTTAGGGTTTGGGTTAAGGTAAGTGGGTAGTTAGTGGTGTGTGCATAGTTTAGTATAGGGTTAGGTATCAGATTTTAGGTGTATGTGTGTGGATTTCTGTTTGTTTGGTGTGCTTGTGTTGTGTGTATGTGTTTTGGATCAGCGATTTTTTTCCCTGGGAAAAAAAGTCGCTGATCTGACAGTTTGAGATTGTAAGCTTTCGCTTAAATTAGGTCGATCAATCAGCGTTCGCTTTTTTAAGCGTTCGATGATATAATATAGACCCGGTGTCATTTGTAGTATCACGTTTAATAGTGAGAATCACTAGCTGAGGGTACTTCCTTTTCTAAATTCTACTTAAAATTTGCCTTAAATTATTTTCTCATCAACCCAGTCATTAACATGTAACCACAGTTTGCCAAGCCAAGCTCTGCCAGTTGCACAAGTACAATTATCTGCATGTCTACATTAATCATCAACAATCGCAAGCAAGTCATCAAACGTATGAAATGAGAAACACAGATCTTCAGTGCTATCATACAATAGCTTTCTATAAACACAGCATTTAATACACTCAACAAGATACTTAAAGCATCAGAAAATCATTAATGGCATACTCATTTAAAGAATCTATTCTTGGTGACAAGCAAAGTAAAGAAATTTAAAAGAAACAAAAATATGTAAACCAATATTCACAGAAATTAAAACAATTAAGTGTAATTGTATAAAGAAAATCACACCAACAAGATACAAATAAATATTAAATGAAGCACTCCCAGCTAACCTTGTACAAAGGTAAATATTTCATAAAGTAACATAGACAGCCAGTCACATTAAGACTCTGGGCATTCTTTACATGTGATAGCTTATGCTCACTTTTGTCACAGTCATGGCTCGTTATAATTAGCTAGGCCCCCTGTGAGGTCCAGAGTATGCCTGACAGCAATCTATCCCTTTCTTCAAAATAAATAAATAAATAAATTCAGAGGTAAAAAAATAAATAAATAAATCAAAACAAATCTTATCCTACCAAGCATTTATACAGTTAATTATAAAACAACACTAAACTGTTTAAGGTCTGGATTGTCAGTCCTACAATCTGTATGAATTTACAGCTATCTTGGCCCCTTTTGAGGGCTAGAGTATGTCTGCTTGCAATCTATCCCTTTCTTCCAACAAACAGTAAAATTTAAAACATAAAAATATAAAGTTTCTCCTACCAAGTAGCTACTTGCTAAATCACAAAACAACACTGGGTGGTTTGAGGTTAGGTATGGATAGTTCCTCCATTTGATCCTGCTGTTAAAGCAGAACTGAAGTATGTGTTTTGGAAAACTAATTTTTCAGATAGACTTTGCCTCTGGCAGAAGAATTTCTGAACTACAGGGTTTAGGTGTTAATCTTCTTTGCTTGTCTTTCCATAAAGCTCTAAGTGTCTTTTATGACAAGGGTAGCCACTGAGGCAAATCCTAAATGGTCCATAAACCAGCCTTCCTACTTCCCATGTTTCTCTGTCAGATGATTATGTGCTTCATAGTATGGATGCACACAGGTAGCTTAGATTCCATCTTGACAGAACAAAATCTGTTAGAAAGGACTCATAATTGTTATTTTCTAAGAAACTGAACTCCAACTACTTTATCCAAGTGGTTGACTGATTATATGAAATTCTGATGTGAAAAAAATTCAATAACCGTTTACGTTCTGTCCCTGAGGGACACTCAGTCAAGCTTTTTTCCCCTTTAAGAATGGATTTGTGGATGATATTTGTGCAGCAGATACAAGGCTTCACAAGACATTGCAAATTGGGCATGATCCAGGTCTTCCTTTGAGGTCATAGACATTAAGGGTATGTTCTAATAAGGAGGATCACCCATGAGGATAAAGTCAGAACTCTGTCCTGATTGTAGATTAGGATGTAACTCCTCACACCAGATGTGAAAGTTATGGATTTGCCATAATGCTAGATCTGGAAGAGAAGGTTTATTGTCATCATTGTACCTGCCCCCCACCCCTTGCCTCATATTAGAGATGGACTAAAAAAACTCTATGTGATAAAATGGTTGTTCTGATACACATTAACTTGACCTTACAGAGGTCCTGAGAAGAAGGTTATTAGCAGTGCATTGTGGGCAAAAGGAAAGCATATAGTAACCTGGGAAAATTTCAAATGCTGAACAGACTAAAGACTGGTGGCTTAAGTCCTGATTATTGACGAGGCTGGCTCTGCTCATCCAGATATAAGTTTATGTTAAATTTTTAACTTTTCAGTTATTAATGGTGTGAAACATACTGAACAATGAACTGTGCAAATAAGAGATTTATTGAAAACACCAAGAGAATTTTTAAATAGTTGTTCTTATGTCCCCTTCCCACAACAATCATGCTCTTATACCCTGTTAACCCAGTATTTCTTGCTTTCTCCAGATTTAAATTCAGGATCCAAAATATTGCAAACACATATTAGCTCCCAAGCAAATATTCTATTTTGCTACAAGCCATATAATCCAACATTATTTGACAAGGTAAAAGAGGGCACCAGTTACTGCCCTAGTCAATATTTGCTTAAATTAATTAGTTACAACAGGCAAATGTATTGCTTGCCTCTTATGGTTAGGATACCTTATGACAGTAAATATATTTATATTTTTAAAAACAATATTACATACAGCCTCAACAGAATCACTGCATAGTCTCCTAGAAATAAACATTTTAAAACTATTATAGCAATAACCCACGCCTGGGTGTGGGTAATGCTGGATTTACCCATGGTTGGTGTGGTTTGGTCACGAAGGCAAAGCCCGAGTGGCCAAACAAAGACAACCGTGGGTAAATCCAGCATTACCCACACCCAGAAGTGGGTTATTGCTATTATACAATGACATTATTTAAGAAAAAAAAAATTACTTTTCTTAAATAATGGCATTGTATAATGCCTCCTTGCTGCCCTTCCGCAGCTGTCTGGTATTCTGCGTCAGTTCTGATGTACTGTGCATGCAGTATATCAGAGCTGTGGGTGGAAGCAACGGAGAAAGCAAGATCTCTGTTGCTTTTTACAAACTGTCTCGCTATGTTAAATGGGTTTAACATAGCAAGACAGCTTTAAAAAAAGCAACGGAGATTCTCCGTTGCTTTTTTTAAAGCTTTCTCGCTACGTTAAACTCCTTTAACATAGCGAGACAGTGTGTAAAAAAAGACTTATACTAATGGAAAAAGTCCAGGCGACCGGACCTTTTCCATTAGTATAAGTCTGATTTACAACGTGCATGCTGACCAATCAGCATGCACATTTGGGAATATTAATGGGGGGTCATTGTATAATTTAACTTTACATATGGTCCACTAGAATAACTGCTAAATCCACAAAAAATAATGTTAAAGTCAAGTGTCAGGGATGATGTTAAGGGCATATGGCATATAGCTGCCCTGGACTGTGGCAGGTACTGGACACAGCCAAATAAGCTTCACAGTGAAGACCTGGAAAGCAGAGTTATGACTACTGGCTTCCCTGAATTCTATCCTCTTTACTCATATCTTAGTACCTTGCAGTGTTTCTTTTTTTAAAACAAGAAACATCTTTATTAAATTATCACATATGACATAAGCAATCATACATGTATATATACATGAAAACAAACCATATTTACATAATTTTAGTTGAAAACATTATACATCACAAACCATGGTGACATAATTGTAGTTGCAAACATTATACATCCCTTATAATCTATCCAGTTATTGGTAGTCAATCATTACATAGCTTTTTCAGATCCTGCCTTCTTTTAAACCTTGTTCCTCCTATGAGTGTATTATTCCCACAATTCCCACTTGTCCTATGTAATTTGCTCCTACCTTTTTCTAAAGATCCCAATTCCAGTTGTTTTATCTCTGTTACTATATTCATTACTTTTAGTAAAGTTGGCTTAGACTTTGATTTCCATTTTCTAGTAATTGCTTTTTTGGCAACCACCATAATTGGACTCAGCAAGGCCTTAGTATGTCTAGGCAATTCTGATTCTGTATCATAGCTCAAAAACGTATTTCCTTAGTTACACCAATTTGCTCACCCAGTATCACTGACAGAGCAGTCTGCAGGGAATCTTAATCTGCCAACTCATTATACTCCTAGAAAATATGTTCCCAGTTACCTCTTTCTTCCCCATCACACCTCCAACATTTGCTGTCTACCTGAGAAAAAAATTCTTTGGAGTCTGCTTGGGGTATAAAAGTACCACACTTCCAAGCAAAGATTCTAAATCTTCTAAAATTTGTTGCATATTTGGGAGACATACACATATCCTCCCATTGTTTCTTTGTGAATTACTTATCCAGTCTCTCTTCTCAATCCTTTCTAACCTCCTCTGATTGGTTCTTATCGTTATCATGGAATATTCTGTATGCTCTATGAATTATTCCCTTTTTAACAGCAGCTTCTTTTCTAGATTCTACTAAAACCTCTACCAGTGCTTGTCTTTCACTGAGGATCTCCCTATTTCTTTCTCTTTGCCTATACTCTTGATATCAACCCTTGATAAGGAAGGCAATCTCTGTCCTGCAGTCCAAATAAATGGTCTCTTCCCATTCTATTACCTTTCCATCTAATTATTTGCTCCCAATACTTGGTTCTTTTACTAGCTTTCTTCAATAAATTCCAGCCCCCTCTTGCCTATTGTCTGTGTTCCTAACTGTAGTTATCCCTATTGGCAGAACATCCTTTCTCCATTCCCATGTTGGCTTAGTTGTTAGAATACCTTTTACTACATTATAAATATAATATTCTGCATGGTTATTGTTATTCTCCTTAAGGATCTGCATCCAAAATCCCAGTCTCTCCTTGTTTCGTGAGCTTCCCTTCTGTTTCATCATCATCCCTTTCCACTTTGAATTATAGGTTTCTGCTTGTGCTATGTCTAGATGCCTTAACTGTGTAGCTCTGAAATATCCCTTCAGATCAGGTAATCCCAAACTGCCTTATTAAGTTGGAAAAATCAGCTTAACCTACTTGAATCTTGAGTACCTTGCAGTGTTATCTCACTTACATTACTTAAATCTTGACTTATACTGCACACACACACACACACACACACACACACACACACACACACACACACACACACACACACACACACACACACACACACACACACTAAAAATAAAAAAGTTCCAGGAAGGTCTAATGATATATTCTCAGTGATACCACCCCTTCTTGCAGCTTTGGTACTATATTACCACCAGCTGGACAAGTCTAGTTACCAAATACTTGTAAAATGAGCCAACCATATCATATTAACTTACAGCAGCTATAGTCAAGCAATCATTCTTCAAATGACAAAAATCAAGAGATATGTTTTGATGGTTAAGTGTAATTACGTTTCATATCTGAATAATAGAACAGTTCTAAAAGTGTATTAATTCTGGTTTAAGCACTTGGGCTTCAGGCCAGTTATTTTACATTAAGAGGGTTCGTGGTCTGCACTCTTATGGGAGGAGAGGCTGGACTCTGCCCTTCTGAGCTGGGAATTTCTGGTTAAAGGCTTATAGTGCCTGCATATTTGAACTGCTTCTTACTGAAATTGGTACACCTTGTTTGCTGTAGCATAGACTAGATCCAGGCCTGCTGAATCTAGCTTTGTTTGTATAACATGATCACTAATCCAGGCATTCTTTAAAGTGTTCAATTGTATTTATTACTGATTGGTAGTAACTTGATTAAAGTGTAGCTATCATTCTAAGTCTTTTGGATTAAGCACTTGGGCTTCAGACCAGTTGTTTTACATTAGGAAGGTTTGTGGCCTGCACTGTGGTGGCAGGAAAGGTAGCTTACATCCTTCTAAGTTGGGAACTGCTGATTGAGGGCTCAGTGTCTGTTATTCTAAAAGTGTATTAGTTCTGGTTTATGCACTTGGGCTTCAGGTCAGTTATTTTACATTAAGAAAGTTCATGGTCTGCACTCTTGTGGGAGGAGAGGCCAGACTCTGCCCTTCTGAGCTGGGAATTTCTGGTTAAAGCTTATAGTGCCTGCATATTTGAACTGTTTCTTACTGAAATTGGTACATCTTGTTTGCTGTAGCGTAGACTAGATCCAGGCCTGCTGAATCTAGCTTTGTTTGTATGCTTGTTGTTTGTTTGCTTGTTATTTCCCTGAAACGCTAATTCCACATAAAACGTGTCTTTGCAGCGCTTCTGTGGATCCCTAGTGATATTTGCATTGCTTACTGTACTTATTTCTTTGTTTCACTTGAAAGAAAGTCACTGTTTGTCATTTTTGCATTTAAGTTACCCAGCACTTGCTCACTAAAGCAATTATATAAGTCAGCACTAAAAAAATAAAAGCACTACACCCTCACAAACTCCCCTTGAGTACCTTGTTCCCCATTGGCCCTTTTTTCAATTATAAAGGAATTCCCAATACTATTCTAGCATGTCCAAAGGTCAGTTGTCAATCTCTTCTCTGGTCCAGCTGGTGAATCTGGGAATCTTGAGGCAATGTTACAACTGCCTCATGTACACAGACAACCCTCTCCTCCTCCCAACAAATTCCAACACATGTGAGAGATGCAACCATATAGCCAAACTGGAGGCTAAGCTCTCTCAACTCAGTACTGGTGTAACCAGTCAGGAGGAGAACGAAACCACACTCACTACAATTCCAGTCTCACATAGACCTACCACAACAGCAAACCAAACACATAAACACACAAAAACATACTTGGAGGCTCTAAATAAAAATCTGCCTAAGCAGCAGAGACCTCCAAAGCAGACACCCAAGCAACTGCTACCCCAAAACAAAACATGTGCAACACATAGCTCACAAAGCCAGTGTGCCAAACAGTCACAGCCCTTAAAGCTAAACAACACACCTGATACACTTGTAATAGGTGACTCTATCGTCAGGCACACTGACGTCCCGCTCACCAAGATGAACAAGGAGAAGGTCACGGTGAGCTGCCTGTCGGGCACTAGGATCCGCCACATAACACAAGCACTCAGGTCACTCCAAGGCAAGTACAAATATGACTCAGTCATTGTCCATGCTGGTGTGAATGACCTGAGACGTACCTCCCTGGACTACATGAAAAGAGACATAGAGGAGCTCTCTGAGCATGTAGCCCAGGCTGGTATGACCCTGACCTTGAGTAGCATCTTACCCTCACCAAGAATGATGCCACAATATGAAGACAAGATGATCAATTTCAACAATTGGCTTAAGTATTGGTGTCATTCAAAGGGGATCCAATATCTGTCAGCCTGGGATGACATGCTTGACAAGCCACGATGCTTCGCTAGGATCGGCTTGCACCTGTCACCCTGGGCTTTCGGATATTGGCAAAGGCTCTGGCTACCCCCATAGTGCCTTTTTTAGGCAAGGCTCAAAAGACAAACCCACCTCCATAGGTATCACAAGGGATAAGAAACTAAGAGTAATGCTACTCAACGCCAGAAGTCTAAACCTCAAGATGCATGCACTCGAAACTCTCCTTAGCATGGAGAACATCGATATCTGTGCAGTAACAGAAACCTGGTTCAAGGCTCCCGAGAGCACCCCAGCACTACCAGGTTATACCTCATACCATGCTTTTCGGCCCAAAACTTGGACCGAACCACAAAAGGAGGGGGAGTATCAATATTCGTCAAAGATACCCACACCTCCAGGTTGGTGACACAGCACAAAGCATCAGAGACTATCCATGTGCAACTAACAGTGGGTAAAACTGCCTTCCAGTTTATAGCCTGCTACAGACCACTCTCCCAAACCCAGGAACCCCACTCGGCCTTCCTGAGAACACTGGAAAATATGAAGGTCTCTCCAAACACCATTATATTGGGTGACTTCAACTACCCAAACATAGACTGGGAGCATTACTCTAGCTCCAACACCCTAGCCCAAAGGTTCCTAGAATTTATAAACTCAAATGCTATGGAACAACTTGTTACCACTCCCACAAGAGGGGAAAACATACTGGACCTGATCATCACCAACATGGGGACTCTATGCTCCAGACCATAAGTGTATCCCTCACTGGTAAGATCAGACCATAAACTAATCTCACTGGATATTCACATCTCGACCCCACCCCCTGCCCAGAAAACCACAGTGAAAAACTTCTCTAAAGCAAATTTCACACTCCTCAAAACCGAGGTGGAATCCTTCAAAGCCCCCGGGCCTGTGGAAAATATGGCCCAGACCGTAGAATTCTTTATAAATGCATTCTATGAACACCTTCAGGAATGCATGGATCATGCAATCCCAAATAAAACCAAGACCCAATCCTCCAAAGGCAGACGTCCTGTCTGGTGGACCCCAGCCATAAACAAACTATACAATAGAAGGAGGAAGCTACTACATGATAGAGCAAAATCCCAAAAACGGAAGGCATCTCTGATCAGTATTAGCAAAAAACTACGGGCACACATAAAATCATGTAAGGCCAGCTTCGAGAGAAAAATTGCTCAGGACACTAAGGATAATCACAAGGCTTTCTTTAGTTATGTTAGGAACCTGGGTGGGAATTCCCAGATATGCTCAGAATTAGTCCAAAATGACAAAAAATACACTGAACCCACAGACATTGCCAACATCCTAGCTGACAGGTTCAGCGCAAACTTCTCCCCCCACTCCCCACTGAAAGGGCAAATATCTACCCCCCTGACATCTCAGATGCTCAGGTAAGAGCCGCCCTCTCCAAAGCAAAAAACACAGCATCAATGTGACCAGACGGTGTCCTGGGCTGCATCCTACATGAACTCCAAGAAGAGCTAAACCCAAACATAAAACTACTGTTCAGTCTCAGCCTTACTACAGGATATGTACCCAAAGAGTGGCGTACAGCAACAGTGGTCCCTCTCCACAAAGGTGGTGCCTCAACAGATCCTGGAAACTATTGCCCCATAAGCCTGACTAACTTGGTCTGCAAAGCTATGGAAAGGATCATCATGGACCTCATAAGTAAAGATATTGGGGACCTAGAGACACTGGAACCTACCCAGTTCGGCTTTGTTAAGGGCAGATCCTGCCTCTTAAACCTGGTCGATTTCTTTGAAACAGTCACCAAGGCCATTGAAGAGGGGAAGGTGGTCCACACAGCCTACCTGGACCTTGCAAAAGCCTTCGATACAATACCCCACTCGGGCATTATAGATAAGCTCACTAGCTTAAATATAAACCCCTATGTCACTAGATGGGTTGCAAACTGGCTCAAGGACAGAACTCACATGGTTAGAATTGCTGGAGCCATGACAGACTCCAAACCAGTTACAAGTGGCGTCCCACAAGGCTCAGTCCTGGGACCTCTCTTGTTCGGTATATATTTCTCGGAGGTACAGGCCAACACGGAAGGACTGTGGCTGACCAAGTTCGCAGATGACTGCAAACTGGGTGCCATAATCGACTCTCCAGCCGACACAAGCATCCTCCAAAAGGGCCTCATAGAAACAGACAACTGGTGCCAGAGCCATGGCCTCAAGCTAAACGCCAAAAAGTGTATAGTCATCCCCTTTGGCAAAAACAAAGTGCCCACAAATTACCACATAGGTGGTAATCCATTAAGTACAGAAGAAGTAATTAGGGACCTGGGGACCCAAGTTGATAGCAATCTCTCATTTGACAACCACGTGGCCAAAGTGGTTAGAAAAACATTTTATATAGTCTACCTAATCATGAAGGGATTCACATCTAGTTCAGGGGAGGTCATTGTGCCTCTTTACTCATCCCTCATCAGGCCCATAATTGAGTACAATGCCCCTTTTGGGATGCACCTTACCAGACACCTGCAGCAACTGGAAAGACCCCAAAAGTACCTCACCAAGAGGATCAAAGGGCTCAAACAGATGCCATATGCTACCCGGTTAAAGAAACTCCAGCTCTACTCAGTGGCATACCGCCTGCTCAGAGGTGATCTGTGCCTGACGTATAAAGCCGTGTCCAGCCCAGAATTAATGGACATGCTGCACCTCAGAAAATCCAAATCTCATCGAGCTACGCGCTCGAGAGACTTGAACCTCAGCACTGAAATAAATAGGACATGCTGGAGGGACAGATTCATAACCCAGAGGCTCCCTTCACTCTGGAATAAAATCCCAGTCCAGGTTAGGCAGAGTCCCTCATTGACTCTCTTCAAGAGGAATCTTGATGAGTGGATGGGAGATCGTAGGTTTACCCCGGGTATCACTTCTGTGTCACTGTTAGACAGAGGCACAGTATACTAACCTCGAAAAAGGGCATAGCAAAATTAATTTAAAATGGGTGGCGAAAGCCAAACACACTCTGGCTAGGCTTATAAATGCCCTAGGGCAGATAGCCTAGTATGAACCTATGAACCTATGAACATATAGCCCGTAGTGGGAAATTCAGACTAAAAAAATGTTCAACAGTTATCTTCTAGAAAATTCTAACTACCGTCTTCCTGGTCCTGTACCTGTTCTCTTGCTGTGAGATGACAGTAAATACTGTGGGAAGAAATAGCCAGGGAATTGCTACGGTTAGGCTTGTATAGGCCTTAGGGCTGATAGCCTAGTACCAATCTATGAACTTATGAACCTTTACTCAGCAGTTAAGAAGCAGAGGCAAAACTGTACAAACATGAGTTCACTGTTTCCATGAGAAGCAATCTGTCCCTCCTTGCCTTGCAATTTCCTTGCAAAAGTTTCTTCCGAGGATCATTCACTAGTCTCAGTTTTATTTCATGTTCCACAGCACACAAAACAGAGTGAAATTAACTGATGTATAGTTCTTAGTACTAAAGGAAATTGTGCTTACTGATAATCCAGGGGAGTTTTCTGGTAAGGATTAGTGTTGGTATATATGCAGCTATCACTGAATTCTTTAAAAATGTTCCCTTTTTCATTGGATATAGTTCTTCTAACTATCCCCTTACAGGTCATTTTTTTAATTTAATAATACTTTTTTAAGGTAATAGTGTTTTTATCATTAAATATCATTTTCAGATTCTAACAGCAAGTAACAATTTATGAAACACTAGCCCAAGGCTAGTCTGAGCACATATAAATGCATGTGCGTCTAAAAGCAGTTTTACTTGTAGCATTTTCCTAAATATTTGCTGAAAAGCAGTTACTGTGCCTTAGTTCTCTACAGATATTGTAAAAGTTGGTTACCAAAATCAGAAAAAATGGAAGGAGAGGTAGAGGACGTGGATGCAGTATACATTTTCAAGTGAAAAAAAGAAGCAAGTGAGCAGACTTGATAGATTGTTAGTTGATGTGGGTATTGAGAGGGGATCTATGAGGCTTTTATCTTATAAACCTGTCAGATCATGCTTTATTAGAAATGGTGGAGTAGGCGAATAAATATGAAGGCAATGTAGAGATAGACTTGTACAACTAAAGTGGCTAAATGGGACAGTGCATCGGATTATAGAGAAAGCCTGTGATAAAGATCATGTAAGGTTAAATGAGCAGAAGGGGCCACTGAAGGCAAAGTAGAAGTAGGACGATGTAAAAGAGAGAAGGAAGATAAGATTAAGGAGGGAAACAAGGTATTACAATGGTCCGAGCAGGACAGATGGGGTAATGTGTTAGACAAGGTGGACACAATTTAGAATGTGTATGACTATACAGCTTGGTTAGAGGAGGGACAAATAGAGAAATAGTTAGGAAGGAGAGGGATGTTTTGATGAGCAACAGGAGAGTTAGATTGGACATTGTTAGCCTGCAGTTAAGATACTAGCAACAGCAGGGTGGTTAAGGGTACTTAAAGATGAACGAGGAAATAAAAAGAGCTTTTCACATCTTCTTTTCTTAGCTGTATATGAACCTACCACAAGAGTGAGATTTGTGGAGTGGCATGACTGGTACTGATCATAGGTGAGAAAGATGCATTAAAGTTACTGTTAGACCTCATGACCTCCAAAAGCTATCAACAAGTCTGTATCCATGCAAAGTCAGGGTCATAGATCCTGTTCCCAGCCCTCAAGTCAAGTGAAGTCTTAAAGTTTCCTATATCAGCAGTCTAGCTCGTTGATAATGACAAATGATTCCATAAAATAGGACATTCAGCACAGTGCATTAGCCCACTCATCTCTAAAATAATCACCTCTGCCAAGTCTCAAACCCAGTACCCTGTCAACTACAACATAGTGCATTAGCCCACTAGGCCACTCAGCTCTCTTTCATTTCCAAAGTATCCTTTTTAGGTTTTTATTAAATTGTATACTTCCACTATTTAATTGATGTTTCTTGTATTATATAAAGCATCTCTTAAAAAGTATAGCTAATGTACTACATAGCACATCGTTAACAGAATACTTGTACATTCACAACAAGTTACCTCTAAAAATTTTATGATTACATATGTATACTGTGAAGAAACTGAAAACACTGTCATCTGTGTTAGCATGTCTGGCAGGAGATTTGTGCATATTCTTAGATTAACTTGTACTGTATGTCAGCATGCTTATTTATGAAAATGTAAATAAGTTTAAAATGTTGAACGTTTCCATGTTTAAACAGAATGGTTAAAGAATCTGTCACTGCTTTGATACACTTGTAACTCTCAGGGTAGTAGCCAGAAATTTATATTTTGTACTCAGATCTTATGCTGTCGCCCAACCACTCACATATTATTTAGAAAATGTACTCAGCACTCAATATTCTGCCCCTCTGCACATCAAAAAGGGACACTATTTTTTACAGCTGACTGTAATATTTTGAAATTAGACAGTTGAAGAAAAGTGAGACTGAGAAGCTGTGCGGTTTGTAAAGTACTGAGCAGTCAGTAGACACCAAGAAAAGAGAGCTCCCCAAGAAAACTGTAAGCTTGCCTTGGCTATGCTATTATATATTAAAGAAGATCAGTGACAGTATTTCTATAGTTAGATCAGGAAAGTTAGTTATTAAGATACAGTTTTTCTTGAATAATGGATTCCTGACCTGCAGTTTGATTTACATTGCTGCTGACTAAATTCTAATGTTTATTGACAGTTACTGAATGTTAACTTTGTAATCATTTTTACTTATTAATAAATGTTTTTCCTTGTTTTAGATTGTGGCTGGAAACCAGTGTTTTTCTTTAGCGATTAGAGGGTGCTTCTACCTGTTTGATACTCCCCAGGTCACCCCAGGGCCTGGCTGTTCTGGTCATAGCTATCATTTATTTTGATAATTAATTTTCATAATTTGACACCCTTTTTGAAGGGCATGAAAATGCTCTGATTGGTGGCAGTGTTTCTGTATTTATTTTGGGAAAGAAACACAGCTAGAAATCTGTGTCAGGCTTTCTCAGAAGTGTTTGGATGTGTGACATTGAAATTTATTTCGAGTGTGAGTGTATCAGAGGTCTTAAACTGGGGCACTTCGCTCTAAAGTGTGTAATAAGAAAAATAGATTTGGGTGGACAGAGGTATATAGTCCAGTCCCAGAAAAAGAGCATGTTCCTTTTGTGCTCTTAGGGGAACATTGTGAAAAATTACTTCTGTTTAAGTAACAGTCTTTTATTGGAGTCAGTAGTGAGGACTGAAGCTCCATAGTTAGTGACCCAGGATAGCAAGGGACGTAATTTAATTGGTGGCAGTCTGGTGGGATATAGCTAGACGTCACATATACATTCAGCTGTAAAGTCTTTCTGTGTTACTAACTCTTCTTGTCACAATTATTCTCTTAGTAAAATATTGCTGGATCCTAATTTTTGATGTTTTTCACACCACATAGACAGAATGATGACCCATGCTCTATGTGGAGCCTAATATAAGATCTAAGCAAAAGAAACATGATATCTACATGCTTGGATGGAATTGTACAAAAAATGTTGTACATCACTAGATGTATCCTTATTATTGCATCAATGTACTATTCATACATCAGTGTTCTTTCCATAAGGGCATCAAAATCTTTGACAACTTCAGCTGAGAATTCCAGTAGTAATGGAAGAGAAGTAATTCTTGTTATTTGTCCCAAACTACAAAAACTGAACCCTTTTTGGAGCTAAAAGCAATGTTATTTGATACTGCCCACCCAATTAGTTCATTCATATAATTTCGTAATAATAACTTGAGCTTCCAGGGTACTTACTATCAGTCTCATTTTAGTGTTATCCACAATTTAACTCAACTGGCCTATTCTGGAGAATGGTACAGTTAATACAACTATATTAAATTAAAATATAACTTATGCTTAACCATGGGACACACCCTTTATACCTTCCTGCTTTTGGAAAATGTATCCTACACTTGGCTATAGCCATTGGGCCTCAGCCAGTTCCTAAGCCAATTATATACATATGAGTTAACATTTAAATCTCCCACTGTCTTTACTATTAAAGAATATAGAAATGACTCAGAAATGTTCACAAGTCTGATGTCTATAACATCTACCAGTAACTATTTCAACTAGCTCATCAAATTCATTACTATAACAGTGCAACAGGTTAGTCATGCAACACCAACCAGACATAAATCCATGCCAGCTTAGATCAAGACTGAAGCACAAATCTGAAGGCATCATCGTTAAAATTATTTCAAAACACTTCCTAGTATACATGGAAGATTTTTAAAATTAACAGTCTCTACTGTACCTGCAATGTTGCCCTGGGGAACAGCTACAACTACTGCCACCAACCATGCCTCAGGGACATAATAGGCCTTTACAATTTTTGAAACAGATTTGATGGACAGGTGAGAACAGTTTTTAAACTTTGTTGTGAAAAGTTACCCTCTTTGGTTCTGCCATTCAATGCCAGAAAAAATGTTTACTTAGTACTCAGTGGACATAAACCAGTATCAGCCCTGGTTTGCATAGAAGTACTACTGTTCAGTATCATAGTTCCAGGAAAAAACTATTGTTTAACAATTCAGCAATATTTGTCTTGTCAGAGATAATAGTGTTACCAAACATTAGTAATGTATTTTGGCTTTTCCCGGTTAGGGGTCGCCACAGTGGAACTCCGGTCCGCTAATGATTGGCAGTGGATTTTTACGGTGCTGAGTTGCCAGCCCGACTCCCACCCTTCAAGGAAGGCACACCCATTCACGCTTGCACCTACCTGCATGTCTTTAATGTCATGAGACTGCAGGGAGGCCATGCAGGTTTTATCTGTCCCTCACTCATATGGATTTTTACATGTTTAAATAATGATTTTTATTAATCTTCTGTGCAATGAAGTAACTATTTCATATTCATCTTGGCAAAATATATCACCTTTGTAAACTGATATCTGACTATGTTGTACCTTTTACTGTTTTAACTTGATGAAATTTCTTAAAAATTATCTAGTAATGATGTTTCATTCTGATTAACATCTGAATTGCTCTACCACACACAGTGATGATTGGTGACTTCAAAGCAAGGGTCGGGTGCTGAAGGCAGTAACTGAAAGGACATGGCTAACTAGAATGGGGAGGGGTTATATTACAGCAGGTCAGTGACTGTTTAACTGTGATCAAATCACAACTGAAGTCAGACACTCATCTGTAGACTGTGTCTGTACTCACTCATCATAGCCATATATTATTATTACAATATATTACATATATATAATTATATTACTGATTTTAGAAAAGCTCCCATTTAACTTCTAATAAATAGATCCATCACCGAACACACTGTTCCATTCCTGTGGAAAACCTCATATATCATATCACTCCACAAAGGATACCAATTTGTCCTTTATCATGGCTTAGCTGCAAAGTAGTTTGCTACTGTTTCATGTAGGGTGCATATTATACATCAACATATATACACCTCAGATGTCCAGTTTCAATCAATTGATAACAGTCACTCTTCTATAATTCAGCTTATTTTACACAGACACATATTAACAATGCCAGATGAGATCAATGATTATGTAAATGTGAACAAATGACAGCAGTGGTCAGTAATTTTCATCCACAGACAGCTTGAATGGCCATGAGTTATAACCACTTTATTGACTGTGTTAGCTTCAGATGTCTGCTATAATCAAATGAATAAATAAATGTATAAACTATGGCCACAGCAATGCATTTTCCTACTAGATGCTTATGTGGCAACCAACTGCAGTCCCCATACCCACAAACACGTGCAGAGTATTAACTGTATCAAAAGTACATACCTTCCCACAGTCTGGCTAACCGTGGCACCTCAAGAGATTGAAAACTAGTAAAGTACAATTTACTTTAAAAAATATATTTATATTGCTCCGATGCCTGCAGCATCTAAGTCCCATCTATAAAGCAGTGTTTATACTTTCATTTCTGATTCAGGCTGCCTCAGACAGCAGTCTTCTGATGCAACCTGAAACAGTAGAAAAAAGCTACCTGCTGCTTCAACTAGCATCCCAAACAACCTAGGTCCGAATGGTGAGGTGATAAAATCAGCAATCAAAAGAAAGTAGCATTGTTGGCAATGAATTCATCATCAAGTCTTGGTGAGTACCTTCACAAGGTGGACCCTGTTTTTATAAAATCTCACCAAGATGACACTGATATATAGACTGCATCTTATATAGCATATATCATGGACAGAGGTAGGTTAAAAATAAAAAAGACAGCTGGATGAATAAGTTCCAGGGTAAAAAAACTGTCCAATCCTGGTAGATCCACTAGTGCTAGGACTAGAAACAAATGACAGTGTGGAATCATTAAGACACAGAAACATTCCCACAATGGGGTTAGGCCAGGCTCAGGGGTAGGATACCCTCCCTTAACATATAACAATGTTGTGGAGTGATAGGCCAGTAAGTTCACATATAAAAGAGCAACAGATGATACAGAATGCAGCTGAAGAGAATATGTCACAGGAAAATGTTCTGGTAGTCTCTGAAGAATGCCCACAGGAAATGGAGAATAAAGAAAGTGCCCTTAGTTTAGAAGAAAAAAGATCTAAGGGAAGAGTTGCTTGATTTAATGGAGATGAATAGATACATTAAGACTGATGAAATAAATAGATTGCAGAAAGTCAATAAGACCCAAAAGAAGTCTGATAAAACAAACACAGTAATCAAAATTCATGTGATATAAGTAAATATGATATACCACTGTGCAACTAAATTAAGAACAAATAAAGTCTTATCACAAAAATACTGGGTATAAGAGAAAGGAAGGTACAAAATCAAATGCCAGCATGAAAGTATTGAATAGAGAAGACTATAAAGCACTTAAAACAAGACGTCTGACTGTTAGAAGAGTATAGAAGTGGGAGGAGATCAACACAAACGCTTAGAAAGATAGACGTAATAAAAGCAATGCAAAGTATTAGAACAGACCAGGATCTATTGTACTCTATTACAAATAATAAGCTAAAGATATCAGTACAGGCAGAAAAACTTTGAAGATATGTAGATAAATATAAAGGAAAAGTACAAAATAAGCAATTCAAATTCATTGATGACCAAAAAGTTTTATAGAGAAATGGGGAACAAAGCAGAAGGAATAGATACACCAGCAAAAAAAAGAAGAAACAAATATTTATGAAGACCCTATGGAACATAAATATGCTGAGTGGATAGAAGAAGTAAAAGAAACAGAAGTTCAAATGTAGAGGATATGACATTAGATGAAGTAACAGCCAGATAAATTGAAACACAATTAAGAAAAGCTCCTAACTGGAAAACCCCAGGCTCAGATGTGGTAATTAACTACTGGCTAAAAGTATCAACATCTTTATATGAAGATTTAGCCCTGAGTAAGAACACCATGAACAGACACCAGTCTGGTTAACAACAGGAAAAATTATACTCCTCCCTGAGAGTGAACTTGCAAGCTATCCTAAAAACTATAGACTAATTCTGACAATGTATAAACTATATACTGGAAATGATGCTGACAGAGTTTAAAGTCATTTAGAAGAAAACTCAATTGAGGCAATATAATAAAAAGGTAACAAAAGAAAGCTATATGTAACAAAGGTTCATTTGTTGTTAAATAAAATCATGATGGAGAATTATAAAAAGGGGAAGAATCTAAGTATGGCATGGATAGATCAGAGAAAAGCATTTGACAGTATCCCACATTCATGAATAAAGGAGTGCTTATAGATGTATAGATGCACCCTACATTGATAAATTATATTACAGTGACCATGAAACAGTAGCAAACTACTTTGCAGCTAAGCCATGATAAAGGACAAATTGGTATCCTAGGGATAAAAATTCAAAGGTGGATATTCCAGGATGACTCTTTTTCACACCTGCTTTTTTGGCTTACCCTTAACCCATTAAGCTGTCTACTTAACAGATTAGGTCATGGTTATAATTTGGCTTCCAAACAATAATAGAGTGTAAGGATGTCTCATCTTCTTTTTGTGGACAATTTAAAACTGTATAGTTCATCAAATGAACTTAGAGCCAGGGATAAAGCCAGGAAAACCTGGTGCCACACCAGATCACCCGCAGCTAGGCAAACCTTTCACGAGCTCTGGAACAAAGCGAAAAAGCAGGTTAATCTTGATTAACAAAATTACTATATCACTCAACAAACGAAATACAGTACTAAACCACAAAAATTCTGGGCAGCAATAAATAGCACCCTACAGCCCAGAAGAACCACCACTCCTACCCCCAATATAACAGGTACAGACTTAGACATAACCTCCAGCTTTAATTATTATTTTACCTCTTCAGTACTCAAACTCTTAAATAACATCACTTCCTTCAACATCCCATAACCACCTCAGACCCAAATCAATACCATACCTCTCACACTTAAGTCTGTTCCTACCTCTACTATCCAAAAACTCCTAACGAAACTCAAACCAACCACCCTTGCAGCCAATAACCTTCCTGCCGAATGCCTCCAAATTGCATCCACAGCTATAGCCTATCCCATTTAACTTCTAATAAATAGATCCATCGCCAAACACACTGTTCCATCCTTGTGGAAAACCTCATATATCATACCACTGGCCCCCTCCCTAGACCTTTCCAACTATCGACCAAGTGCAATTCTCTCACCCCCTCTCTAAGATCCTAGAAAGATGTATTCATCACCAGTTCCTCTCTTATATCCTCACTAACAACCTTCTCTCCTCAACCCAACATGGATTTCACCCATCCCACAGCACCACCACTGTCCTTCTCAAATTCACCAATACTATAAACTCCCACAGGAATTTAGGTAAATTTGTCTCAGCTACCTTCCTAGATTTATCCAAGGCATTCGACACAGTCTCACATAATACACTACTCTCTTGTCTCTATCTGACCTCAACCTTAACAACCCCACCCTATTCTGGTTTAAAAGCTATTTAGATAACTGCCAACAATCCGTCAAATGGCATAACTCTCTATCCCCCCACTCCCAACCTCCTTAGGCATGCCACAAGGATCATTTCTAGGACCCCTTCTTTTTAATATCTTCACAAACCAACTCCAGTCAGCTACCTCTAAAGCCAACATAGTCCAATATGCTGATGACACAACTCTCATATGCTCTGCACCCAACATCCAACTTCTCCAACAAAAGGCCCAAGCACTAAACCAGGCATGTCCAAGGGTCATCTTCTGGTAATTTCTCCTGTCCAACTGGTGAATCTGGGCATACTGGGGCAATGCAGCAGTTGCCTCATGTACACAGACAACCATCTCCTCCTACCACCCAACACTACAACCTGCGAGAGATGCACTTACATAGCCCAACTGGAAGCAAAGCTCTCTCCACCAAAGATTGTGCTAGACAGTCAAGAGGAGAAGGTTAACACCCACACTACACCCAAGCAACACATAGCCCTTCTAAACCCACACCACCAACACCCACACATAGCAACACTAAACCCACATATGTGGAAGCCCTTAACAGCAACATGCCCAAGCAACAAGGACCTCCGAAGCTGAAGCGCAAACAAACACCAATCACAACCAAAGTGTCACATAGCTCACAACACCAGTATGCCACCCAACAACAGCCCCTAAGGCAAGACAACGTACCCAACACTTTAGTCATAAGTGACTCTATAGTCAGGCACACCGATGTCCCACTCACCAGGCTGAACAAGGAGAAAATTACAGTCAGCTGCTGTTGGGTGCCAGGATCCTCCACATAATGCATGCACTCAAGTCACTCCACAACAAGTACAAATATGACTCTGTCATTGTCCATGTTGGAGTGAATGACTTGAGACATACCTCCCTGGACTACATGAAAAGAGACATGGAAGAGCTCTCGGATCATGTGGCCCAGGCAGGTATGATCCTATCCCTGAGTAGCATTCTGCCTTTGCCCAGAATGATACCACAGTATAAGGACAAAATTATTGACTTCAATAATTGGCTAAGCTTCTGGTGTCATTCAAAGGGGATCCAGTATCTGTTTGCCTGGGACGACATGATCGACAGACCACGATGCTTTTCCAGAGATGGTCTGCACCTGTCACCCCTGGGATTCAGGTTATTGGCTAAGACTCTTGCCACCTCTATAGTGCCTTTTTTATGCCAAGTTCAAAGGACAAAACCACCACTGTAACAGGTACAAGCATGCAAAATCTGAAGGTAATGCTACTCAATGCTAGAAGTCTAAACCTCAAAATGCACTCTCTCAAGACACTCTTAAAAATGGAGAACATCGATATCTGTGCAGTAACTAAGACCTGGTTCAAGGTTCCAGAGAGCACCCCTGCAATACCAGGCTACAACTCTTACAACACTTTTCGGCCACCAAACCAGGACCAAAACACTAAAGGTGGAGGAGTGTCCATATTCACCAAGGATATTCACAAAACCAGGCCAGTTGCCCAACACAATGCGTCTGAAATTCTCCAGGTGCAACTAACACTAGGTAAGACTGCAATCCAAATTGTAGCTTGCTACAGATCCCCCATCATGCCAAAATATTCTCACTACACCTTTCTAAACATACTGGAAAATATTAAGATACACCCAAACACCCTAATACTGGGTGATTTCAACTACCTGCCATTAACTGGGAAAACTACTCATGTACCAGCACCTTTGTCCAACGGTTCTTGGAATTCATAAATTCAAAAGCCCTGGATCAACTAATCCTTAGTCCCACCAGGGGCTCCAATATCCTAGACCTGGTCATTACCAACATGGGAAGTCGATGCTCCACACTTATGGCCACCCCCCCTCATTGGTCAGGTCTGACCATAAGCTAATCACCCTTGACATCCACATCCCAACACCCACCAGTAAGGAAACCTCCATAAAAAATTTCTCCAAAGCTAACTTCATGCTACTCAAGTCAGAAGTGACAAACTTCATGACATCCATGCAAAAGGGAACTGAAAGTTTGACTGCCGAATCCTACACAAAAGGCACTTTATGAGCACATCCACTTGTGCATGAATCGTGCCATCCCCAATAGAACCAAGATGGTCTCCTCCAAAAAAAGGAAGCCAATCTGGTGGTCCCTTGCCATAAACAAAGTTTACAACAAAAGGAAGAAACTGTTGCAGAAAAGAGGAAAATCCCAGGATGCAAAAAAGTCCCTTACCAGCCTCAGTAAGAAGCTGTGATCCCTCATAAAATCCTCCATAGCTAGTTACAAAAATAACATTGCCAAAGATTCCAAAGACAACCACAAGGCATTCTATAGTTATGTCAAGAATGTAAATGGCAATGCTCAGACCTGCTCTGAGCTAAAACAGAATGGCATTAAGTATACTGATCCCAAGGATATTGCCAATATTCTGGCAGATCGATTTAGTGCAAACTTCGCCCCCCCTCACCCACTAAAGGGCCCATCTCAGTACTGAAAGATTGCCAAATTCCGGTAATAATGGCCACACAGGTAAAAAAACACACCCTCCAAAGCTAAGAATACAGCATCCATGGGACCAGATGACATCCCAGGCAATATACTGCATGAACTCCAAAATGAACTGGCACCTCACCTAAGTGTCATGTTTAATCATAGCCTCACCTCAGGTTTTGTGCTCACTGAGTGGTGCACAGCTACAGTTATCCCACTCCACAAGATCCACCTTGGATCCCGAGAACTACCGCCCATCAGTCTGACGAGCCTGATCTGCTTGGCCGTGGAACATATTATCATGGAAGTTATAAAAAAAGACATTGTCAACCTTCAAACAGTGGACTCCATGCAGTTTGGGTTTGTAAAGGGCTGATCTTGTCTCCTGAACCTGATTGACTTCTTCAAATCAGTCTCCAGAGCCATGGACAAGGGTAAGGTGGTCCACACAGCCTATCTGGACCTCGCCAAGGCCTTCGACACCATCCCCCACTCTGGAATCATAGATAAACTTACTAAACAGGGCATTAATCCCTACATCACTTGATGGATTGCCAAATGGCTTACTGACAGAAACCACACTGTAAAAGTAGCCGACTCCAAATCCAGCTCCAGACAAGTGACAAGTGGAGTACCTCATGGTTCAGTCCTGGGACTGCTCTTGTTTGGCATCTACTTCTCTGGTGTACAGGCCAACACTAAGGGACTCTGGCTAACAAAGTTCCCAGATGACTGCAAACTGGGAGCCATTCCTGAATCCCCAAATGATGTGGATATTCTACAGAAGGGCCTTACAGAAATAGATGCTTGGTGCCAGAGCCATGGACTGAAGCTCAGTGCCAAGAAATGTATAGTTATCCCCTTTGGGAAAAAACATGTACCCGTGAATTACCACGTAGGTGGCAGTACACTAAACACTGAAAGTGTGATAAGAGACTTAGGGACACAGGTGGACAGTGGTCTCACCTTCAATAACCACATTGCTACAACAGTCAGAAAATCCTTCTATGTGGCACACCTCATCACTAAGGGCTTTTCATCCAGAAAAAATGAGGTCATTGTCCCACTGTACTCATCCCTCATTAGACCCATTATGAATACAATGCCTCGTTTGGTATGTACCTCTCAAGACATCTGCAACAACTGGAAATGCCACAGAAGTACCTCACTAAAAGAATCACAGGCCTAAAGCAGATGCCCTATGCTGACCATCTAAAAAAACTCCACCTATACTCTGTCACATATCGTCTACTTAGAGGCAATCTCTGCTTAACATACAAGCCCATGTCAAAACCCAGAACTATTGTAGATGCTACACTTAAAGAAATCCCAGTCCCTCAGAGACACATGCTCCAGGGATCTAAACCTTGTCATCACAATGAACAAAACATGCTGGAGGGATAGGTTCCTGACCCAGAGACTCCCCAGACTCTGGAATAGACTGCCCATACATGTCACTTGTGTGCCTACAGTGTTATAGAAATAATCAAAGTAGTTTTCCTCAGAGTTCTCATTCCCTCAGTCTCCCACTCAGTCTGGAATGTTTTTCTACCATAAGATTTGTGTTGGTGAATTCTTGCCAACCTCAATGCTCTTATTCTCTTTCTGCCCCCTACATTGAAACAAGGATTGCTAGGTCTTCCTTCTTCAGTAAAATGTCACCTATTCCTGTTTGCTTTAAAATCATCTTTTGCTAAGTTCATAAGATTACTTACAACTGCTAGCCAGGATTCTAATCAGTGACTATTGCTTGCTGATTGATGACTTGTTCCCTGCCTAATTCATTGGCATTGCCTAATTTAGGGTCACATATAGTTGTCTGTGTTTCAGCTGACGTCATTATTCTTCATGCCTTTAGACCCTCACACCACTTAACAAGGTATAAACACTTGGTAGCAGGAGTTAAAGTATCTTTATTTATGTGCACATCTGCAAACAGAACATTGCAGTAGAAACACCTTATCTAGGAGATCCTGAAAATAAAAATGGTCCACTTCATTCATAACTGGCAGCAAGACCCAATACCACATAATCTACTCAAGAACCTATGTTTTAATTAATAAGAATAACATTTCAGGGGTTAAACACAAGCAGTGCAACCAATTTAACAAATATTATATTTTCTGGAAAGATAAGATGTGAGACAATAAAATGATAGAACAAATTCAGTACCACACAGCCACAAGACTGAAATATTGCCCTAACACCTTACTGCTGTAGGCACTAAAGTCTCCCACACAGTAGCTACAAACCAGGATCCTGCTTGAAAATGCTGTAAATACTTCACTACTTGGGGTTTGATATTTTCCTCATAGATGGTAAAACACCACAGCACCAGCAAAAAAGGAATGCTAAGTAAAACCGATTACTCTTGAAAGTTTTTTAATAGATACAGCCCCTAGATGGGACAGCAGCAGAACTACTAGACCAGTAGGGAGTTTTACACTGATTTTAAAATGCCCCCAGAAAAAGTATAAATAAAATAAACATGCAGAACAATGTACACAGGGCTAAAACAGTGTTCTAATACCCCACTGCTATGGGCAATACACTTTCCCTAAAATAGCTAGTGGCTAGCTACATACAAATGATCCAAATACCTCATTACTGTCGATACAAACTTTTCTTTATAGATGCTGCAATACCAAAGCAACAATATAAAGGAGAGAAAAAATTAATAGGTCAAAAAGTGTAGGAGAAGTTTTAACTGCCATTCAGTTTAAGAAAAAGTATAAATGGGGAAAGTTCAGAGGGTTAAGAGAGAAATGGATAACAGAATATGTGAAGTGGGACAGGATGAGGTGTGGGAGATTTCATTGACCCTGCATACTTTGAAAGATGTAGGGCTATTTATGATTTGCAAAAAAAAAGTCGGTTCATAGATGTTACATAATCTCTAAAGCAGCTCTGAGATTGGGAGAAATGTTACGACGGAAGGATAGTTATTTATTGGTGGTGCAAAAAGAAGGAGCAGATGATATTTAGTGGTGGGATTGTAAATGTTCTAAGGATTGTGGAGATTTAGAGGAACATGTGGGCACAGTTTTATAAATTACACTCAGAAATTAACTTAATGTGGGTTTTTGGAATTAGTATCAAAAGTGTAATGTTGGGATGTAAAGGGGAAAACTGGGATATACTCTTTCTTTCTGTCACTTTTATTACCAGCACAATTGCAGTTTGTTCCTTTTTCCCTTCTTCTATCCCCTTCCTACTATACTTTTATAGTATGCCAGCTCATTTCATAATATAGTTATTTTGTACATAATTGTAGTTTAAGTTGCCTTTCACTCTTAATTAATTGAACTTTTTGCGTTATGTTTCCATATGTATGTTGCCTTCACTCTTAATTATTTGTATTATCTACTGCTTACATATGTATATGCTGCTTTTATTGCCTCGTGGCCCAAGTCATGCCTGCAAAGGGTCCTTGGGCTATTGAACCTACATGGTTTGGCAAATGGAAAAAAAAAAAATAAAAGTTTACGGATGGAAATGCAGTTGGTGGCTGGTTTAGTTAAAGAGGTAATAGCACAAAACTGGAAGCTGTTTTTGCGGTTGACTGAACAAGAGTAAAGAAAGTGAATGAGGAGGGTGATTGAAGTACGAAAGGGGAACATAAGGGTAAGCCACTGAAAGAAAGGTGGAGTGTGTTGTATGAGGAGAAAGTAAGGAGTGGTGTTGGGGGTACAGACAAAGGAGGAATCGTGGACATTAGTTAAAGGTGGCAGTCTAGGATGAGTGAACTATAAACGAAGGTGTCTCTTAGATGAGGGACTACGTGATTGTTTGTAATAGGGGTAGGGAATATGGCTAAAGGTCAAGAATTTGGATATGTGACAGAAGACTTTGTATGCAGAATACATTAGGGCTGCATGAGGAGATCCTTTGTCTTTCTGTTTTTTGTGTGTCTCTCTTTATTACTGTTTACACTGCAGTTGAACTTTCAAATGAAACGGGTCCGACCGATTTGTCAATACTCGGAATGTTTCCTAGTGTAAAGGCGGAGCTTTGGACAACATGCAAAGTGTGTGGTTTCAGTCTCAGGAAACAGATATAAAAAGTCAGAACAGCATTTATTAGAAAAGTGAAAACCATCATTTCTATACATAAATAAATATGTTATACATCTAACCTAATAAATACATGTTCAAAACATCAGCTCTTTAAGCAACTGTTAAGCACAGCAGTGTCATTAAAGAAAGTCCATGAATTTGGAAAAGCATGATTACATTAAAGTGAATAAACAAATCCCATCAAAAAGGACATTTCTTAATTACACATAACGTTGCCTATTCTACTTATGCAGTGAAACCTCAGGTCATTTACTCCAGAGAGTATGATATAACACATGTAGAAATTAACTGTATCAATTATTTCATTAAATCAGTTTCTGCATATTCTACAGTGGCAGTGAACAGTTCTTCTAATCCTGCCATCTGATTGACTACTTTGTTCATCTTTACTGGTATGCTGTGGCAGTTCACATGCCTATTTTATTTGCTTCCTATGTTTTTTCAGACATGAAATATTGGCAAAGCTCAGAATATGGACTATGCATGGTTCTTTTGTGCAGTCCCCAGCAACATACAGGGTGCTGATGGTGCAAAGAGAAGGCTTACACCACCAAACTGATAAAATGCAAAATTAGGAGAGTCACTCTAACTGTGCCAAAGCTGTAAAAATGTAAAAGATTACATTCCTAAAAACTTCTTCAGGCATGACATCAGATCACACCTAATAGCAAAACAAAGTTACAGCTGAGGAACTATATAAATACCCATAACTATTCATCACAAGTTCACAATTCTGTTTTATTTGCTCCCTACAATTTTTCAACCATGGAATATAGGCAAAGCTCAGGAGCTGGAATATGCATGGTTCTTTTGTCGAGTTCCAAACAACATACAGGGTGCTGATAATTCAAAAAGAAGGCTTGCACATGTGGAAAATACATGGTATGCATTATAGGTACAGATAATGCTAATGTTTGCAATTAAGTGATAAAACACAGAGACTGTGATGCAGAAATATCACAGACAGCTATTACTCCAGTGAAATGCAGAAATATCACAGACATACACTGCCTTGGTGAAATGAATAAGTATAAATTAGAGCAGCACTCAGAAAAATATCAATGTGCATACAAGAAGTTTTGATCACAGCAGGGCTAATTCACTCAAACCAGTTTTATGTATATCCAAGGTCTACAACAGAATCTGCAGTGGTGTCTATGATTGCCACAGCATAATCTAACTGAGCAAGAGATCACGGACTCATTCTGAATGGACTGTGACTTACTAAGGACCACTTGAGGCATTCACACCACATAATGCAGCTCAGTGTCAGCACCACTGGTAGAGGCATGCACCCCTAAATATTATCTGGGGGACCCATGTTTGATTAGCAGCTGAAGCACCTGTAGGAGCTACCATAGGAGAACTGAGCAATAACAAAACTTTGCTAAGTAATTGACTTTTTTTGGAGGGGTGGGAGTGGAAAACAATCTTGGAATGGCAATTAGGCTAGACCTGTAGGTGAAGTTCATAGGTATCATCAATTTGGGAGGTAAGAAAGAGTGTTCCTAATCTATGCCTAATAGAAAGCAGTAACCTACTAAGATAGCACCAACAGTTCATAGGGGGTGGGGCTTCCACTACAGTTTGTACAATTGTCTGTACCACTGTGAGTAGCTGTGGCCACTCCCCTCACTATTACCCTTCTGCAGGATTCTCTGTGCCAGCTAGTATCGATGCTGGCAACCCTAACCAGGTGGTAAAGCAGTTCATTAAATCAGCATGAAAGATGAGCCACAGTGGCATTAAAACTTGTGAGGAAAACTGCATCAGTGCAGATGATCAGATACAACTAGACACGAATAAATGGTTTTAAAAAAACATTTACTGCTGGCAGCTCGGTGAATGCATTATTCCTTCCCCACTGAGGTATGTGTTGCCTTGATTATTCATGCCACAGGGACTTTCCAGCACACAGCAGAAGTTACTACAAGTGTCTCCTCTCCAAGGCATCTACATCAAGGTAATGGGCAAGTTCCTGCATCTGCTGTGAAAACATAGAGAAGATCAGATACAGTTACCCAAGACTATAAAGAGTGCTACCAGCATGAAGAGCTTCCACAGACTAGGTGCTGCTGACTGCATACATACTGTAATCAAGGCAAGATCCACCTACCGTACGAATATATACATCAACAGGAAGAGATGCCATTCTTTGAAATGTCTGGTTATATATAGTGAACATAGTCTCATAACAAATGCACAACTGTTTAGTATGCTGGCAGTGAGTATGGTACCAACATTTGATACATGTGTAAATTCTGCTGCTGCTTTAACAGCAATTTCCAGAGGGACATCTTGTTATAAGCATATGAAGCAAAACATCTAATATGAAGTAAAGTGTCTGGTAATGCTTATGACATAGTGTTTTCCTGAGGCATTCAAACTTGCCTAAGACATATTTCCTGCACTGTGGGTGTCACAGGATATCCTCTTGAGACACATCTGATAAAGCTGATACTGTGGCATCTCTGAACATTCAGTGAATATTCTTTTCATGTCACCCAAGAACAGACACATGCTGGTGTGGAATGTGTGTTTGGGTTTCTCCGCACATACTTCAGATGCCGTGACCCCCACAGGAGAGGCATGTGCAACTGACAAGGTAAGGAGAATGCTTGTCACGTGTGCCATACTGCACAGCATAGCTATCATAAGGAGGTAGGCTGTGCCCATAAAATCAATTCCAAGTCGGCCACCAGCACCAGTGACCAGGAGGACAGTGTGGGGAGGGGGGAAGTACAACTTAGCACAGGAGAAGCAGCAGCAGTTGGCATAGACATATATGTCATGACAGCACACATATTGTAAAACCACACAGATTATGAAATGCATTCAGTACAATGGCTACCATGTTGAAATGAGTGCAGGCAGTGCATTGCAGGGCCTGTGCATATTGTACATCAGATCTTGGCACACAGCAGCACAACATGCTGTAATTGCATACATATGCACAAGTCTTAAAGTGACACAGTATGCATACTGCTGCTCCTGCTCTTCACACATAGTTGTACACAATGCAGTTCAAGATGAATGCTGTCCAAACTGCAATGCACTTTGTCCAAATTTCATTATTCATATTTATTAGCTTCAACCGAACTGACTTTCTAAATCACTTAATAATTTAATTCCATGACTAAGATATTCTCCAGTAATACAGACCTCTACCAGTGAATGATAAGTTATATTTCTTAACTGATATCCATGCTTATCCATACAACTAAATGCATAATCTACATAGGATTCATAACTGAGGGTATAACAGTACTAGTGTTAATTTTCTGGGAGGGTAACAGAAACAGTATCACTGTTTTCACACAGCTGGCCCCAGTGTGAATACTGTGTATGTGGTTGGCATGCATTCAATTTCACCATGTACATGTACTTTGTCATGAGGGTCATCTGCTTCTCACCACACAATACAATCCCTGTTATCTTCTCCTGTATTAAGTCTGGTTATTCTGCTTTTGTCAGCTATGTATTATATATATATATATATATATATATATATATATATATATATATATATATATATATATATATATATATATATATATATAGAGAGAGAGAGAGAGAGAGAGATAGTTTCATCTTGTCTTTCAGTCGTATTAGCTCTGATGCTGCAGTTCCCCATCTACCTACCTTGTGAAGTGGCACATGTCAGGAAAGTGGGAGGTATTGTGCATTCATGTATGACTTCTTTTTAAGCCTAGCCATGCATCTCAAATGTATCCAACAAGTTCCGGTGCCCTACTGGTCATGTTAAGGGGGTATATGTAAGCTAGGGCACAGGTAGTCAAGCATTTCCAGGCTGCCTTTGTTCATCAGAGACATAGGTACCAGACCAGGGATGAATTTCTGATTTCCCATCCACTGGTCCAGGTTATGCTTATGAATAGGGTTAGGTAAGAACTCTTAGTCACATGAATAGAATGCCTGTTCCAGAGAAAGGGTATTCTCTGAGAAACATCCTTGCCCCTCCCCCAACATGTCCTATTTATGTCACAAGCAACGTTTAAGACCCTAGATTGAATACTTCTGATGCTATTTGCTTTGTAGATATGCAAAAGTTGCATCAGCGTAGGTTCCAAGGATGCCTTGTAAGCCAGGCATAGACTGCCCCTCAACAGTCTGTAGGAGACTGAGTATAGGGATAGGGTTTTGAGGTGGTTTGCAGAGGACATTTTGTTAATGCCCTATATTCTTTTTGTGAGGAACCTCTGTGGACATTCCATTTGTTGCATGTGCCTGATCAGGGACATACTGAAAGGGACATTGTACTTAATGATGCGTTTAATGATGGACAAATATAATGAAACCATAACTTCCTTAGACCTAGATGCCATACCCTTGCTTGTACGTTAAGCAACACAGAATGATTTCCTTACTACCTTAGAATTATGTTGATCGAAAGCCAGATTATTATCCAGATATGTCCCCAAATATCTGACAACTGGGTCTACTTTTAGAGGTGTATTATCAATGAGGAAGTTTGCTGGGGTAACTGACTTCTCAAAGGGCAGTATTATGTATTTCTTAGCACTGGGTTTTAACCCATGGCTCCAACACCAGTCATTTATCTGTGTTAGCCCTTCCTGGAGGATATAAGTGCCTTGAGGGGATTCTATAACTACTCCTAGTTTGCAATTACCTGCAAAGTTGGTCAGCCAGAGACCCTTGACATTGGCCTTCCCTTCTGGGAAGTAAACACCAAAAAGGAGTGGACCTAGCACAAAGCCCCGAGGGACTCTGCTAATGACCAGCCTCTGTGGTGGTGGATTCCGCGATCCTTATTTCCTGGGTCCTATCTGTGAGCCAGCTGGTATCCAGCATGTAACATAGGGGTTTATGCCGAATTCTATGAGTCTGTTTACAATGTCAGAGTGGGCTATTATATCAAATGCCTTAGCCAGGTCAAGATAGGCAGTATGCTCTGTTTTGCCCTCATCCATTACCTTGCTGACCTTCTCAAAGAGGTGCGCCACATTGAGTAGCATAATCTACCCCTGACAAAACCAAACTTGGTTAGATCCAGTGTCTGAAGGTTTCCTAAGTCATTACTGATCATTTCCATGATAATTCTTTCACATTTTTCTCTCCTGTTTATTCCTCACTTCAGTCCTCTTTGTGTCATCCCTTTTCTTTTTCTCTTTCCTTTTCTTTTCTGTATATGCCCTCAGATTAACATGGCAGGGTACAAATTGTCATATGGCAGGTTTTAAGCATTGATCTTGTCAAATCTGATGTCGTACCTTTAATGACAAAAGTGTATTATATACAAAAGTTCTCAGGCTCACCTGTCTCACTCTATACAGATATTTCAACTCTGACAGTTTTGAATGTTGTATATTGTGCATACGTCTTCATGTTTTGTTTCTTTTTATGTAAATATCTAACAAATTTTACTTTTCTATTGAGGTCAACTTTTATTGTATTTTTGTAGCTTTGTTTCTGTACCTTTCTTCTCGGGCCTTTACTGTAAATGGGCTTTACAGAATTAGAATTTCCTGGTTAACAAAAATATCTTAAGTAATGCCACCACCACCAGCACCATAGTAACTTCCCATCATTACACACTCTGTAGCATGTTCAGAAAACACACATCATGAATAAGAAAATGACACAAAAGTATAGACACAGACATTGTGTAGGTCACTGTCCACCGCAGCAAAACTCTTAACTAAAACATGTGCACAGACCCTTTTGCTATAAAAATGCAGTTCAACCCAAAGTAACTTATACATTCTCAATAAAAAATGCAGCACATTCCACACACCATCAGTGATGAATTACTTACTTAGACGTGCTTTATTCAAATAGTATTCTAAAATTCTTTTTATATAATAAGTTGTGTAATATGACTGGCATGTTATATATTACTCTTGCGCTAATAACTGGTTATGGCATAAGTAAAATATAGCATGTTAATCACGCCATCACAATTGTTATTTAGTCATATATGTACTCCTATTTCCTACGTAGTTCATCAACTAATCCAAATTACAGGAACTTCTGTAAAAGTATAAAGAAAATATGCTCACACTGGCATCATGGAAATTAAATGTATGTCATTCTAATATTTTTAGCACAGAGCATACCTCTTATCTCTAACCTAGATCCAGTTTGCTGTTGTTCTAAGCACCTGAGATTGTTACAGTTACCATGGTGTGGACCAGTGAGAATATAAATTTTTAGATTAACTTTTTTCCAGTTGTCATGATGTCCCAGATTTTTGACAGTTTTCAGCACACCCGAAACATAAACATTAAAGTTTAAGGACTGTTGGAAGAATACTTACATTTATGTATTTTTGCACTGCAATCAATTTAAATAGCTTACTGTTAATCGATTACTTTAGGAATATTAATTTTTTCCAGTGTTTAGTTTCTTTCTGAATTTTTATCAGTAGCTATTGTGTTATCATAATTTTTCATATACCTTTGGTGATGCGTTCATATTTCATGGCTGATGGCTGTAGTTCCTGTGGTGCAGGTTTGATTGCCTCAGCTCTCATTTGCTGACTGTATGACCTTGGTCAAGTCAATTAATTAAACACTACTCCTGGGATGCCCCTGGAAATGGACTGTGTGTCCAGTGGGCCTACCTGGTTAACAAATGGGTATTAATATTATGACTCTTAGGACTGGTTCTCAACATTTCATTCATTCATCCATTTCCAGAATTAATTCATTTTATCCTATTTAAGATTTCAGGATTATGGGAGACCTGCAGCGTACATCAGCAAGCAATCAGAGTAAAACAGGAAGTAGTCCTCAATGAAATTCCTGTCCACTGCAGGACACATGTTCACACACACACACACACACACACACACACACACACACACACACACACACACACACACACACACACACACACACACATCATTCATCTGAATTATCATCGTTCACCTACTAAACTATCTATGGAATGTGGGATGTGAAGAGGCTCAGCAAAAATAATGTAGACACCAGCAGGACATGCAAACTTCATGTAAAAACTACCAGAACCAAGCAATGTGGAGCAGTACTGGCTTATTTAAATCAGTAAATAAATGGAAGTTTAAACACAATGAAGTATGTTATATTTAGTGTTTTATATCTATGTGTCAACTTTACTATTTTTTTAAATACTACCTTTCATTAACAGGACAGGTGGGTCCATGGACCCTTTTCAACTACATTGTGGACCAGAAGGGTATTATAATAAAAAGTCTGCACATCTTTTTATACGTATATACTATGGATGTGTAAAATATATCTGTGTCTTTAAGAACTAACCAATTGATAATGTACTGAGTCTAGTGTGGCAGGTGGTTTTAAAATGTAATGTGATATGGAGCTGATCACTGTCTATTTGTCATGCTGCATTTGTGAGTTATTATAGCTGCTGTTTTACTTCAGATGTTAGTGCCTACTGACATTCTTAACATCCCTGAACAAGACTGGGTAAATTTGAGTGGGCATCACATCATGACATAAATATATAATATATATGCAGTTTCATGTAACCAATCAAGCAGTATATTTTGGGGAAGCACACAGACACAAAAACATCCATGCAAAAAACATGCAAATTCTATACAGTGATCAGAGGTTAGGATTGAACTCCAGACCTTGGAATTATACTAAGCCTATGAAATATATATATATATATATATATATATATATATATATATATATATATATATATATATATATAGTGTAGCCAATCAGTCAATATATTTTTAGGAAGGAAGCACATTCTCACTCACATACACATATGCAAAGAACATGCAAACGTACAGTGATCAGAGGTTAGGATTGAACTCCAGACCTCAGAACAACACTAAGACACTGCTGTAACAGCAAAAGTTGTTTTATATCTATAGTATATTACCTGTGCAATCTTGAGCTATATCCATTTTAATGGTTGGGATTTTAATTTGCATTATTCAAAAGGCATGAAAGGAGCTAGACTGAGTGTGTCACATGGTCCTTATCTGATACCATAGTCTGGTATTTCATGTTTAGAGCAGGCTAAGTACCAGAGCATGATGTCCAGCGTGTCCTTCTGATGTATGTCTTAGCAGAAAGAGAATACAGGTGTGCACCTAATAAGAGTATATATGGGGGATTTACTCTGTACATTACTTTTGTCTTTAATGTATAATTGTTCAGTTTGTAAACATTGTTTGCAAAATGAACATAATGAAACATAATTCAAATGTAAACTAATCATAATGATTTGAGAAAATCGTGTTAACAACAGTGCAGGGCTGCGGCATCTAATTTAAAACAATGATGAAATAGGCTCAAAAGAGACCCAGAATCAAGAAAAGCTGAGGGGTGTAAATAGGACAGCCAAAACTCTGTTTTCTCCATTAAAGCATGCATGATACTTCAGTCAACAGGGAAAAGAGTCAGGGAAAGTACAGCAGTAGACCATACCTCTCAACCTCTTAGAGCAAGAAATCTGGACAAAGACACAAATAATGGTGGGGACAAAGGCCCAATAATAGGGACACCTTTTAAATATTGCTCTTACAAACTTAGGAAGTTGATAGAATAACCAGTTTTGTAATAGCATGAATTTTTTTGAAGGATATGAAGTCTGAAAATCAAATGTGCGCCATTTTTTTCTGACTTCAGTCCTCAATGATTTGCCAGAAAACTACAATTTTATGAAAAACAGACCAAAAATATGAGTCAAAAATCTGGACAGTCTTCAAAAATCTGAACAGTTGAGAGGTATGCAGTAGACTGATATGACATCTAAATGGAGTGACCCTGACAAAAACACAGAAATATCTAAACAAAGACATCTGCAAATCTTTCTTCATCAAGTCACTCTAGAAGATATCCTAATTAAGATGACACAGATTTTTAAATGCTGTTTTTATGATACAGGAAAGAACACTTTTCATGTAGGTGTACCAGATGTATGCAGCTCATTTTGCGAGTGATCTTTCTTCCTTCTAACACCAATCTCATGTGGCCTAACAGTACTCTTTTTGCTGGTCGTTTAAATCTGCTGAATTAAATAATTGCATTATTTTACAAACACAAATTGTTCTCAGCCTCATACTTCACAGTTTTCTTACCCTGTAATTAAACTGTAGGAAAATATGAATATGAAATTTATCTTCAGTGATGTCTTGGAAACTGAGTTCAAAACTTCAAATGGATAATTTGTTTCTACTGAAAGTAGACTAAGAAAGCTCTCACAAGGGCATAGAATTTCAGTATCCATAAAATGGGCCTCAAGGCATTTATGGTATCTACCATGAAGACTGGAATCATTTTCTTACTAGTATGCAGACGTAGCTGTTACTGGACAAGAACTGTATGTTAATGTGGGAATGATTACAGGTTTTCATCATACGAAGATGCTGTTTCCTGTCAAAATGTTTTTAGGTGGAAAGACAACTATAGTTTCTTGAAAACCAATATAACAAATGCAAACAAAGCTGATGAGGTGAATGTCTGCCAGTTTAATTGCTGACAAAAATCATCCTGTAATCCCGAATTTGAGTCCCTCACCCTTCATTTCCTTGTTGTATGTGTCAGAACAAGTCACTTAGCCAGACAGTATTTCTGGGTTGCCCTTGAAAAGAGGCACTTTTGTCCAATAGGTCTTCCAGCTTAAATTATGTTTCAAATGGAGCTTGCGGCAAAATGTATACTTTATATGGCTAAAATGTGTCATAGTTCGGGTTAGTTCCTGCAGTGACATGGCAAATGGAAAACAAGATAGCTTCATGCAACATAGATCAGTTAGAAGAGTCTGATGCAGTCCTGCAGTGGTATTAATAATACTGATTGTCAGGTGAACTAGTAAACATGGAGTTTTTAAGTTCAAACTCTCTTTTCAAGTCATATGCAACATGGGGGTGCTGAAGCCTTGACAGGCAATGATAATTTTGAGCCTGAGTGAAAGAAAGGTACTAACTGTGTACATGGACACTATCCTTTGGTGAATTTGCTGCATTTGGATTGGTTTTGGCCTGATTTTCAGTTGGCCATACAGAAACTTTGTACAATGTGCTCATGTCTGAGATGAAAGAAACTCAGTAGATGTATGTGTGGACTTCATGAAGATGTTTGACACATGCTACATATAACAAAGAAGATGAAATTTGAGTAATGAGACTACAGTGGTATGATCACAGGTGGACAATGAGCTGGCTGACATGTAGAGAATTGAAGGTAGTGAGTGAAGTGAGATGTCTGATGAGAAATCAGTAACCAGTGCTGGAAAACAGGGACTGACAGTGGACTGAGTCTTGTTCAGCATAACTGCGTCCATTACAAGGATTATTAATGGCACTAAGGTTTTGCATTAGTCAAGGATGTTGTCAGTGACATGCTAAAGTCAATACTCAGACCTGATAAACCTATCATGGCAGCCAGACTGATAGCAGCTCGAAATTAAATAAGTAAAGGAGTTATGCACTTGGTGGGGCTGATCTGCGAATGAAACATACACCAGTGGGACTAGCTCTTAAAAAGACTGAGAAGGAAAAGGTCTGGGACTGGGAGTGATCATCACATCTAAACTCAATAATGCATCATGTTGTGAGGAAGCTCGGGTGAACCCAAACAGAATACTGACTTGCTTGTGTTTGGGGTTACACTCAGTGTAAACACATGTCATTGTTACACTGATCAGAGCATTAGATTCAAAGTATGTATGCAGCTCTGAAGCAACTCAGGCAGGTGGTATGTTTAGAGGAGTGAACCTAAAATGATTAATTGATAAAGCACTGCAGTACAAAGAAGGACATATGGCCCAGGGCATAGCATTAAAAAATGAAAGAAGAAAGATGGGGTCATGCTTTGGAGTCACCATATCATCAAGGAAATAGGAAAAGTGGGGTTATAAAGGAAGCACAGCAGAAAAAAAACAGAGAGCATAGGTGAAAGGAATAAAAACAAAGTTTTATTTCTGTCTTAAGGAAGTGTTTTTCACCCAGTGGACACTAAGGTGCTGCAATGAAGTGAAAAAATGTAGGGAACTGTAGGTAGATTGAAATGATTTGGGGGTTAGAAATTAGTTAAATGAGTAGGTGGAAAGATGTTAGCTGAAGTAATCAAAAGACTGAGTGATCTCAGTCTCCCATCTGTTCCTCTGCAAAGCAAAAACAAAGACAAATTTAAAAATATGGTGGAACCCAAATGTAAACAGGTCTACAATAAAAACAAAAACTCATTGCATGCCAAAAGAAACCTAACTATCAAGATGTCAAAATGCTTTTGCTAAACCTAACAAGGATCTTTGGTCCCTCATCAACTCAACCAAAGTTAGATAGGAGGTAAAAATAGCCACCCAGGCAAAAGACAACCAGAAAGTCTTCTTTAACTATGTCAAAATCCTCAGAAAGAATTTCTGTACTGCACAGAGCTAATAGTTAATGATATCACACACTCAGACCCTGAGGACACAGCCAGTCTACTAGCAGATAAATTTATCTATAACCCCCTTCACATTCCCAGATCACATTCCCACACAAACAACATCTGCACCCCCACAAATCTTCCAAGAACAAGTCCTGAAAATGCTTTACAAGACTAAGACAATACTTTGATGGGACCAGATAACAGGCTTTCTATTTATCAGCCTGAAACAGGAACTGTCAAACCCCCTGCAGAGACTATTCAATATCAGCCTCCAAACAGGAGGATAGCAACAGTCATCCCCCTGAACAAAGGTAGGGTATCAACAGACTGGTTAATTATAGACCTATATATAAGTCTGATCGGTCTCATCTGTAAGGCTATGGAGAGGATCATTATGGAACTAATAAACCCTTGACCCAAGCCAGTTTGGTTTTGTTAAGGGCAGATCCTGCCTGGTTAATCTGGTTAACTTCTTCAAAAAGGTTACTGAAGCAATGGATGAGGGAAAATCAGTACACGCTACATATCCAGACCCGGCAAAGGCATCCAACACCATCCCACTCTCAGGTATTGTTGATAGACATCCCAGCTTAATGTTAATCCCTACATAACTTGTTGGATAGTAAAATTGGTCATAAATAGAACCCAGGAAGTTTGGGTAGGCATTTCTACCTCCTCCAAAAGACCTGTCACTAGTGGTGTTCCCCAGGGTTCCATCCTTGGGCCACTACTGTTTAGTGTTTACTTCTTTGCGGTCAAAGCTAATGTAAAGGATTTGTAGCTGACCAAGTTTGCAGGTGACTATAAACCAGGTATGGATGAGGACAGATGGAAGATAGGAAGGGAGAGGAGCTGCTGCCATTAATTCAGAGTCCACACCGGTCTCCAAAGATATTTTGCGGTTCCATTTTAGGGAGAGACAAAATCAAAATGCAAGTCATTTTTTGGTGGTGGGAGCTGATAAAGTGCAAGGTGTAGATGAGCTTCCTATCATGGTGCTGAATGCATCTGCAGTTGTGCTTATCAGCAGAAATGCAAACCTGTCCTGGGTACAAAGACTGGCTCCTTGTGACTGGAATCTTGGTGTGGCACTTTCTTTGGTACAAAAGTGGACACAGGACAAAACAGTTAGTTATACGCCTCTTATTCTTATTTCGACCTAACACCTAACACCATGGATTTGCAAGGCACAGTTTTAGCCAGTTCTCCTTAATCTTCTTATATGGCTGGTTAACAGCTGAAATGGGCAAAAATAAACTTGTGGATGTGTCTCCAGACTTCAAAAGGTGTTTGACACGGTATCTAATAAGAGACTGGTAGGAACATTAAAGCAGGGGTCCCAAACACAGAGGTACACAGCAAACTGGTTGACTGACAGGAAATCAGAAGCAAAAACTGGAGAACACTGGCAAACCATGGATAGCCATAGGCTTCCTTTTTTAGGATTGGGTCTCCTGTTTAACATATTTCTGTTAGATTTTACACTGAAGTTGACATACTCAACAATAACTATTGTTTATGTGAAATGACAGGCAGTCGACAGTAACACATGTAGGGAGAGCAGATAGTGAACAGATGGAATTAAATGCAAAAATGCAGGTTATGCATTTTGGTGGAGAATCTATGTCAAACATACATGACTGGTAGTGTAATCATATGGAAGGTAAAGGATGGACAAGATCTGTGTTTATAATTACCCCGAGGATATATCATGCAGTGTTCTATGAAAGGGCAGTGATGAAAGCCAACAGTTTACTCAAATGGGTAGGTATGGCTTTGCATTCCAGTGATGTAGAAATTATCTTCCTCTTCTGCAGGGCATTGATGAATCCATATTGGAATGTGGTGTTCACTGCTGGTTGCCACACAAAGTGAAATTAGATGGATGGATTGTATAAAGTAGAGATATCAAAATGGAAAGGCAGAGGGATATAAAGAAACACAGAAAGCTGCTGGCATCTATACACAGAGGTAGGACATAAAGGCAACTGTTATTTGAGCGTTACGTTATTGCCATGAGACAAGTGGACAAGACATCACTGAATGGGAAATACACAGTGGAGGGAGGAGTCATATGTGGCATTTGGAAGGGAGAGGGAGTTGAGGTTCACTCAAGAAAATTGTTTCACATAAAAAGTGGTAATGCCACAAGACAGTATTAATCAAATTTAAAGGTGGATGAAAGGGAACATGGAAGAAAGGATGGGACACATGTTGCCAAGGGAAAGTTGTATAAGGGGAAAGTTGTATAAGGGCTTGCTGCAGCACTCCAGCAGACTGTTTTTGATGGCAACTTCATAAGAGTATCTTGTTAATAAATGACTGTAGAGAACAGTATCCATGTTTTACTTCCTGTCATTGGGTATGAACAGCATTAGGTCGAAGGCTCACTTGTCTTCTTTTAGCTCCTGAAAATACACTGAAATGATATAGGTTGATAAAATACCATAAGTGATGGGTAGAAAAGCAAAATGTAGTGCTATTATGCAATGTTTTCAGCCAGTATAATTTTTTTTACCAATATTAATGTGTGCACCAGTTGTTTGTGTTTTTCAGTTAAGCAGCTGTGACTATTAACATTCTCTAAATACTGATTGTGTAGCAGTAAGTACTTATATTCTCATAATAAGACTGAAGACTGCCAGGGGAGGCCAACATTATTCAGTATACAGATGCCACCTGATTTTTGTCTCCTTTCAGGATGAGAGCACCATTCAGGCAGTTCCTGCTGGCTCAGAGAATTTTATGAGTCAGTGTTGCGCCCATGTCTAAGGCTGCTGTTCAGCCCTCAAACTACCATAGAACTACCAGCTTGGCAAATGGTTTGTTTTTCTCTCCATTTGTCACAACCTTCTTGACAGCTGCAAAACTCCTGCAGACTGCTGTGTCAGCGCTGGCCACTGGCATGATCGAGTGCTCATGGTAATGAAGAACTCTTGAAAAATATTGAAAGCTGGAACTGATTATCTTTGGAAACTGCAAAACATCTTCAGAAACCATTTTAGAGCTCGAATTAATGGCAGAAATTTCCTGAACTGCTCCTTCCTCAAGTTGTTTTGCCTGTCACTGCTGACTGTTCTGGGAGACTGAGTTTTGCATGTCTAATACCTTTATTAGTACAGGAATCCCACTTCTTGTGAGCATCAGAGCTTGCTTATTACTACAGTGATGTGCTGCTAACATCTGTGCTGCTGTTACCATTACAGGCTATTTTTTTGGTTCTAAATTAAGCATATATAGTACATAAAGTTAGAATGAGTACCTGTAATGCAGCTTAGAACATGCAGCAGGCCCGTTCATTATTAAACCCATTACATAGTGCTTTTAGTCATTTGTTAACTGGGTAGTGTGAGTAGGCAGTGTGCTTTCAGGGCGTAGCCTGGCCTTTTGAATTTTATACCGTGGTCTAGGCTGGGATCTGCTGGTCTCTGCTAGGCTTTGCTCATGTCATAGCTTTCTGGTCTGCCACTCTGCTTGCCGACTTGTCTGTGCACTGAGTAGGACAGCATCACCCCCGCCAAAGGTGTGTGTGTGTGTGTGTGTGTGTGTGTGTGTGTGTGTGTGTGTGTGTATATATATATATATATATATATATATATATATATATATATATATATATATACATACATGCATACATATATATGTCACAGAAGAAAGACTACAAAGTGTAAAACACAGAGGGAGATACTTTAATTACTTACAAGGAAAAGTAAGTTGCTATAAGGGTTTAATATTGACAGTCAAATTATAATTTGAGTTTATTTCTTTCTGTACTGTCCTTTTGCAAATTCTGTTATAACACAGGGAATGAATAACATAAATCTGAAATTGTGGGCTCCATGATAGGTGTAGGGTGATATATAAATATACATTTTCTCCTCACCATCTTGTAAGTATGTGCATTTCACTGTTGTAACTCCCATCTAATGTTCTTACTGCAGACTGACATGCGTGAACAATCATGTTACATTTACAAGTAATTTTCACCCCTCCTGTATAATCAGAGGCTGCTAAACAGTACTTATACAATAACTCATGCAGTATGTTGTACTATACTATATTATACGTTACTATACTATACTATTACATAAAGTTAAGCACTTATTTAATGTAGTTATTTGAAAGAAAAGACTGGATGGGTGTGTTTTTTTTTAATTTATGCCTCACTGATTTTGTCTCATTTGCACTGGGGCATTTAGGTACTAGAAGGAGGAGCTAAATAAGCTGCCTAAAATACTGTCAGCAACATGTGAGTTACATCGGTAACACAAATTCCTGTACTTAGAATTTATGGCAGAAGTACATAGTTTTACTTTCTTTCTTTCACCACAGTTATCTTTTCCCAGTCATCAGCCAAACTTTTCTGATTTTTTTTTTGTTTTTAACATTTCACTCTTTTTTTCTGGCTTTGCAACTCCCAGAGTGCATCTTTCTAAGTCTTACATTCTCTCTCTCTGTCTCTCTCTCTCTCCAGTGATCACTGCTCAGATTGGGCAACTGCCTCCAGCTTCGTGGCAGGGAGGCACCATGTTAGTCAGCATAAGGCAGCACAGTGGATTAATAAGATCTGTGCCTCACAGCTCCAGGGTAGAGGGTTCAATCTTGACCTTTAGCCCCTGTCAGTATGGGATTTGCATAATCGTTCTGTATCTGCCTAGGGTTCCACATATACTCTTGTTTGTGTGTAATTGGCCACAGTAAATTGCCCACGTATATTACATTTACCCTGCTGTTGTACCCCAGTTGTGGTTGAAAAGGATCTCTGGACCAGTACACCTACTTGGCTAAAAAGTGATAACTAAAATAAAACATAATAAGGTGAGAATATGGTTCTTGGGTGTAGTGGCACTGGCTCCCATTCTGGGTCGACAGAGGTGCAGTTTCCTTTGTACAAGTGAAATAAACAGTGGTTGTGTTTGTATATGTGTGTGTGTGTGTGTGTGTGTGTGTGTGTGTGTGTGTGTGTGTGTGTGTGTGTGTGTGTGTGTGTGTGTGTGTCAGACTTCTAAAGCATTCAGCATGCTGTATGCAGACCTTTTGTCTCTGTTGCACCATCAGTAGCCCCTTCCAAATGAATGAAGATCACTCTTTCGTGGCTAGTCGTTCCACACATCATACAGCATTTCAGTAATCCTGACATCATTTCCAAAGCAGGTCTCCAGCCTCAGAAATGAAACTGTTGTACTTACAAAAGTAACCATGAATGGTATATTTGTGTCCCTGGTTTCACTTAATTCCCCCCACCATTGTTGTGGATCCTGTGTGCCTTACCTTTAACTGATAGATTCAGTCCAGACTGCTACTTTGTACAGTGTTTTGATGGGGGGGGGGGGGGGGCTGATAAACCAGTAGAAGAACCAATAGCTACCATTCTGTTGTGCCACTAATTTCCATGGGTTTCTGCTGTATCTACTCAAGTAAAGCTGCTGCTGCTGTACATGTAACTATACACAGCTTGTCTTCTCCAGCATCTCTTCCCTCTCTCTGATGGTTGTATAGCTAGCTTCCTGTCTCAGGAGTAGCAAACATCTTATCTGAACAGCTATTTGGAAATCCTGCAGCTATTTGGTCATAGTAATCTAAACTTATTTGAGCACCCCCCCCCCACCCAGTGACTAGAATGTCCACTGCTCCTTTGATTAAAAAATGCCTACAGACTACATCTGCAAAAAGCAAGCTTTAAACTGTTACTCTGACTCATATGTGAACTAGATCTAACTCCTGGCTTAGGAGTCAGGAGAAATGTGAAGGCATTTGTAAACACTCCTTTGGGAATCTGTGACAGCTGTTTTAAAGTCATAATATAGCCTCATTTTTTACATGTTAAATAAAACTTAGCAATTTGATCTGAAGTTCATAGGTTGGTATTTCATATTATCAATGGGATAGGTACCACAGGAACACAAACTGTTACTTAACCTACTTTTAAATGTGAGAGAAATCGATGCACAGAGAAAATAGGCATTTTTTGGAAATGCTACGTAACAAAGAGCCATCATGTGTGTGAGAATTTCAAACCAGAGGAACCTGTGCAGGTGGGAAAGTCACATACCTCACTATACATCCAAGTATCTGTTGCAAACATACAGAAGAGCTTCAATCCAATGTAGCGTGTCTGAATAATATTTTTATACAGTACAGTTTTTGAATTTCACTTGCGAATCAATCACTACTTTCTACTCAACAGTGAATAACAATGGCTACAGTGTGAAAGTATTAGCAGATTTACTTTCTTTAGGTACTCTGGGGAAATGTTCTTCCCTTCCTTTTTGGGATTCTAGGTCGAAAGCAGATTGCATAGGGAGTGGCAGATATTTCAGCAGGAATGCTAACCATTTCATGAGCAATAAAATGAAAAAATGCATCAAGTACAGAAGGTGGGCCGAGTTCCCAGCTGCTCTTCTGTTGCTTATTAAATCCGACTACAAAGTGAACCAAATCAAACAGATGGACTTCATTGCCATTTTAAAATGTCTCAGGACTTTTGCAAATAATCAGACAGGAGATTTTTGCATAAAATGGTATGTGTTTGTGTATATTGGGAGAGAGAGAGAGATTTTCTTGAAGGAACCCATCAGATATGATGACAGACAGCTAAGGGTGCAGTTAAGCCAAGATGGTTGTAATGCAGGAAATAGCCCAGATATTGTTATGCTTGCTTACACACTGCATCAGAACCACTGAAGGAAAGAAAATACTCCTAAAGACTGCTGATTCTATACAGGCTTACCAAAGAGCCATTCAGGCCAGCTGATGTTTACATGAAAGCAAGAAAAATAAGAACATGCAAAATGCCCTTTTTAGGATTGAGAATCCAGGTTGCTTACCTACATCTGCGTTGCAGAAAGCTTGCTGTGGGTGGACAGGGGAGCAGCTGCAAGCGTCAGTGATTTGCTCTACTCTCCAGAGCATCAGGGTGACCAGCACGGCAGTTACAGTGCGCAGGTGTCCACTCATTCTCAACCCTTCACAGTGCCCAGCAGCACACAAGCTCAAGAAGAATGGTCAAATGTAATAAGGCAAGTGAAAATGGTCAGCGTAGAATCAAACAAAACTGGGAGCAACTCTCTGGCAAATGAAGTCCTCTGGACCCACTGAGACTGCAGTAACTTCTCCCCTTTCAGACCCCTGCAGGTTGTTTATGTTGCTGTGAAGAAGCAAGAAGTGGATATTTTTCTACAGAGTTAAGTGGTGAGCAATCCAAAATGAAGAAAAAAGTCTGGAAATGCAGCAATGCCTGTCTGCTGTCTCTGTCTTTCTGTATCTTCTGACGGCTGTCTGCTTGCCTTCTATGGGTGTGTTTTTCTGTCTCAGTTAAGCTTCCCATTTCATTACTGCATACACAGTCTTCCTGTCCCTCCTCCTGTGGCAAACGGCCAGTGGGGAGACCATCACAGCCAGCCTCTTCTTCTTATAAGCTGCTGCTGTTGCTGTGATTTTAATTTTGATTTTGTAAGACATGCTTCCTTTCTACCTCCTCCGCCTTCTTCAAGACAATATACCTAAAGTGAGCACTTGTGTTCCCTCCTTCATGTCAAACTGCCTCATTAAAGCTTCATCTGAGAAAAATGAGACAGACTCCCCTCTCCACCTCTCAGCACCAAAGCCATTTACCAGGGCTGATATAAAATGTCTCATTGTAATGGTCCTGCATACAGCAAAATTAATCCATTAATGGTATTATTTAAGTGTCTTTTGTAACCTCATCAAAAAGGAAACCATTTAAACAAGTCAAACACTCTTTGTACTGAACTCTGCAATAATTATATAAGATTTTGGGGAAGGTAATGCCATTCAGAAAAAATGGTTACCTTCTGTTTCTTTGCAGTTATTTAAGCAGTCTAATGTCCCTGTCTCTGATGTGCATGCTACTTGCTGTCTGTTCCTTCTGTGGTTACATAACCACTGCCATGTACGGCTAATAATTTCCCAACAGCTGCTGAACATTTGAATTTATTTAGATTTTAATGCCTCTGAAATAGCATGAGGTCTAAACTGTCTGCAGATATAACCTAACAAAGCACATCAGTTGCTCTGCACATTGAAATTCATCAGGTATAGCCTGCTTATAACTTTGGTTTCATAAATTGACATAGGTTTGTGATTTAGTTGTACATAATATAGTAGCAAAGACAAGAAGTGCATCAGCACTCCCCACCAACATACAGGACATGCATTATCTTTGGAAATATTGTCCCTAAATTTCCTCTCAGATGAGAATTGTGCATACCGTACCCTACTTTTGCACAGGGTACTAGCATGTTTGGAGTTAATTTATAGACTAAATGAGAACAGCATATTAATGTGTCTTGCAATGTTTGATTCAGTATCACTTCAGCTTGTTTATCATCACCTCTTTCAAGGCTGTTTCAGAAACTGTGATCTAATGAATTTTTATGATGAATTTACTGCTAATTTCCCATGTTCCAATAAGATAACTGCATTTTTATTTTTTTGTTAATTTTCTGACTGAAAAGAGTCATAGATAGTGAATGATCTGTTCCTGCACACTCAGGGTCACTGCCTCTGCCAACTGGCTCTTCCTGACTGGATACGCTGTAGGATTGTCTCACTCACAGTGTTCAGTTTTCCAGGCGCCGTGCAGTGCTGAAATGCTACTGACACTGTTTTTGTTTAATGAAATGGCATTTATTGCTACAGCAATACTGAGTTAGTGACATACATCCAGAGCCACAGTGTGATGCCAGACAGTGGCACTTTAATATTGGCCAAATTACTAGGGGCTGCACACTATAGTGTGCCACTGCCTTGCTACGTGTCCAGGTTTCTAGAGCTAGTTATGTGGACACTGCCAGAGTATCACTGCCCACACTCTTCTACGTACTTAACACCACCACAGCTTTGCCATGTGTGGCCTATGCACTGTCACATTGGTGCTTCCCTTTTATCTTGGAGCAACAAAATGAACTGCTGCCACAGCTCTTCTCTACATCCAAGTTTCACACCATGCTTTACTAGCATGTCATGAGTCCTGCATCTTATGTGTTGGGGTATGGATTGCTGTGATATTATCGACCAAGACACTAAATGTAGTGAGACTAAACCACTGGCCCAGACTCCACATTACAGCTGTCACCTTGCAGTGTAGCCCCACTAATGTAGTACTACACATTACAACTATTTTAGGAACCCACTATCCTAGATGCTGCCCTGTTTCTCATAAAATTGTGTTTTTCTGGCAAATAGTTGGTAAATCATTGAGTGATGAAGTCATAAAATATTGACAGACATTTGAGTTTCAGATGCAATACCCTTTATTCTATCAACTTTCTACGTTTGTAAGAGCAATGTTTAAAAAGAGTCCCTGTTTTTCAGCCTTTGTGTCCCCATTATTTACGACTTTGTTCAGATTTTTTGTTCTAAGAGCCTGAGAAGTATGACACAGTGCCTTCATACCACTTATGCTGCTGGCACTGTTGACTTTTTAAATACCTTTTCCACTGTACTGTTGGACCACCCCAACTCTAGTCATCCATATCTGTTCCCATCCCCCATTCAGGTCAACCATGACTTGTTGCCATTGGATTTGAGAGTCAAGTGAGGGTGGGCTGAAATCCACAGTGGACTGTTCTTTTTTGTTTTGTTTTTCTTTTTCTTGTTTTCATTTTCTGCTAGGGAGAGTTAAGACTGCTGCACCTGCAGCATCAGGAAGATGCAGAGTCATATTCCACAAGTCCATTCTCCCGCGGCTAAGCTCACAGCACTCTCTTCAGGTACAATGTCTTCCCAAACTCTTAATGGGCTCAGGCAGCAACTCTACTCAATCCTTAAGGTGGGAGAGCTAGACTTCAGCTACTACTACCCACCCCATCCCAGACCATCATATCTAACATTTAGGTTGCCGGAGCTGCAGTCACAACTCCATCCTGTGCTCCTCAGAGAAGTCTATGATACATCGTTTAGACATAGAACTGTGCAATGCCATGGCACTTCTGCTTCAGTATATCTGCTATGGGACCATGTTCTACCGCAGTGCTGCTGTACCATATTAGGCACCAAACAAATCTATTTTGTCATAGAGAAAATCAACCACCTGATCCCATCATACAGAAACTGATGGGAGGTCCACATTTCCAATGCCAAAACATGTCCTACGAAAGTGCAAATAAATATACTGCAAATCTGCTGTAAATACACCTGTCCTTGCTTTTGCATAGGTGCTACCTCTGTATTACAACCCCAGGATTGTAAGAGAAGTAGGGAAGAATAGGAACGTATGTTGTGTTAGGCACTTAGTATAAATGCAGATGTTTGAATAGATTCACTGTTGCTATCCTTACTTTTGGGATTGCTGGTTGCAAGTAGCCCGATCGGCTGACTTGACTTCCAGAACTCTGCTTACCCTCCACCTCGGGCCTCAGTGACATCATCTCACCACTGCACAAGGATGTCAGTGGCATAGGAAGTATGTCAACTGACAGCATCTTCAGATCTTTCTTGTCCCATTAAAGCCAGGTATATGACTACAATGCCAAAGGCCAAGTAGACCAGATGGTAACAGCTTTTATGCCTCAGGCCTATCCCCGAGGACTCCAATCTCACTCTCTAAGTGGAAGGTTCAGGTTAAAGGAGGAGGGGCCCTGGTAAGAAAGTGATAGGAAAGATGCATTTAAATGGACTTGGATACCATCCCAGCCTGTGGGGAAAAGAAAGAAAGAAAGAAAAAGGGGTCAGAGGTTGGGTAGCTGGATTGCAACACTGAATCTCTTCATGCATCTGAATTTATGATAAGTTCCTAACACAACTGTACACTATGTTCATAGGGTGGGAGGTTGGCATAATGGGTAATGTGTTTACCTTACAAACATAAGGTACAGGGTTTGATTCTCACATTGGGTAATTGGCTAGGCTTAAAATGGCCCACAAGGGCAGTTAGCCTAGTACTAACCTATGAACCTATTCACTATTGCAGCCCTTTCTTTTGGGAAAACTCTCAAAGCATAAGGCAATAAGGCTTTCCAGGTAGCAGAAGCAAATCCTGCACTGGACCTAGAAGCTACCCTTAAACTGTAGTGTGTAGATATGATATGAACAGAGGTCCAAGTTGCTGCCTCAGAGTAGCTTGCATGCTGGCCCCTCTAAGGAAGGCTGTGGTGGCTGCAGTGGCTCAAGTGGAATGGACTCTTACATGCTTTGGACCAAATTTGCCACAAACTGCATAACAATATGAAATGCAATGAGTAAGACATTTTGAGAGAATTTGTCTGTTTACTAGATTCCCTTATTTCCTTTTTGCCAAGAAGACAAATAACTGATATTTTTTTTTAATTCTTTAGTCTTTTTCGAATAAAGTCTCAGCTGCCTATGCACATCAAGGGAATGAATAGTCCTTTCATCTCATCTTAGTTCTGTAGCTTAGGATAGAAACTGGCAGGTGAATGGCTTGGTTAAAAGATAGCTCAGAAACCACAATAGATAGCAAGAACAGGTTTGTATAAAGGGATGGCACATTGTCCTAGTGGAAGAATAAGAAGGATTATCTGCACAATGAAACCTCTGAAGTGCTGAGATTCTTGTTAGCAAATTGAATAGTCGCCAAAAACAGCATCCTACAGTATAAAAATTGGAGAGGAGCAGATGTAGCTGGTTCAAAACGTGCCAGGGTCCATTTCTCTAAAACATACTTAAGATCTCATGGTGGAGCAACATCTTTTTTGGTGGTCTAAGGTGTGGGACCTCCTTAAGAAACTGTTTAATAGATGTCAAAAACAGAATGCATTTTGACTGATGCATAAGTTTTGTAAAGGTCTGTTCAGTTTTATAAAGGTTTGTTATTTCAGGTCCATAGCCTTTTTAACCTTGTTTGGGTCCAGGTTCCTGGAGAGGCACCAGTGGTTGAGTCTTTTCCATTTAGATAGGAAAGATGTGCTTGTGTTTGGCTGCCTACCTTCCCTTCTTATCTTTAACACATCCTCATAATACAAGTGCTTACCTGGAATGAATGTGAAATCATTCAAGCTGTCAGCCTTACATTACCTAGTTTGGGATGAAGGAGATGCCCTTTATTTTGTGTTAGAAGGCCCACAGACTGAGTCAACACTTACCATTCTTCCCTTGCCAGGCTGTGTAGGTGAGAGCACCACTGTTGCAATGGCTAAAAGGGGGTAACTAAAATGACTATTGGTGTTTCTTCTTCGATTTTTCAGATGTACACTGCGATCAAGGGTATAGAAGGGAGAGTATGAAGAAACTGGTTTGTCCAAGTCATCTATCTTCCAAGCTTCTGGAGTTTACTGTTCTGCAACAGAACCATCTCACATGTCTGTTCAGAGGTGAAGCAAACAGGGCTACTTTTGATCTAGAAAGACATCCCTGTCCAACATCTATACATGAGGGTCTACTTGAGATCTGTTCAGCCTGTCTACTAACACATTTTATTGTGAAGGGGATATAGGCCACTGTGAGCCATGCAAACTATCTTCCAGGCTTACATTACAAGCCTGCATAGAAAGTACAAACAGATCACTCTTAATTTGCTTATGTAACACATCACAGTGGTATTGTCTCTCATAATCTGAAGGAACCCTTCCTTGAACATGGTGCTGAGGGCTTTCAATAACAGGATGACAGCCATCTGCTCTTTTATGTTTATATGTTTTTCCTCATTTCCCACTCCATGTCCCTTGAACTTGTAGACTGCCTACATTTACCCTTCAGGCTTAATAGGAGTATGTGGCCTACGGTGCTCTGAAAGCAGACCCTAACTCAGTGGGCACTGTGCTATACACTACAGAATCTCCTTTCTGATAAAAGGGAGAACGGGAATGCTGGTCTCCAAGGACTGGGTGTGCTGACACCAGCTGTTTCTCTGGTAGTACTGAACATGTAGATGTGAAAAGGATATCATTAGACTGCACACTGCAATGAAACATAGTACTCTGAGGAATTGCCTTTTCTGATATTGCTTCCTGTTGCAAAATCTTTTGAAAGTATAAAGTCAGGTGAGAGACTGTTCTCCGAGGAAAGGCTATGTTAAAAATAGTGTCTAGGCATGCCTCCTCCAGGAAAAATATGTTCTTAATGGGGACTAGGTTGGATGTTTTTCTTGTTAATGGTTAGACCCAGATCATTGAACCATTTCAGAGTGAATTCCAAACCTTGCCTATTTTTTCCTTGAATTCTGATTCTGCTAGAATGAATCAGTCATCTAGATATGGGTAAATGTACATACAGTCACTGGAGCCAGGCATTTAGTTAAGACTCTGGGTCATGCATTAGACAAACCAAAAGGCTAGGAAGTGAACTAGAAATGCAGAGTCCCAGCTTCAATTGTTTTATTATTTTTTTTTTTTTGGGTCCCACCTTTCTGTCGTGAATACTGGGCCATCCCCAGTACCCCATCAACTCCATGTCTTCCAGTTAGCTCCTTGCCCCCCAGACATATTCCAACATTGCCAGATCAGTCATGGTTCCAAGGTAATGGGGACTTGGCATATCTGAGTGTCCATCCAGGGGGTTATTAGTATAACCTACCTATTCCCTCCCCCCAGTGTGGCAGTGTGGTTTGGTCACAGGATGGGCATGCAATCTGAGCAAGTGGCATATCACCCCGCCTCCACAGCAGCTCAGCCAGACCCACTTCCCACCCATTGACCATGGCTCCTCTAGGAATGCCCCTGGCCTCCATCAGGAATCGCCACTAAGGAACTCCCATGCATCACCCTCCCCTGCCTCTCCATCTCTTGATTGAGCCGCTAATCAAATCTGAGTTGCCTGTACCATAAACAGGGATTTATCCCTATACACCAATGGAGAGGCCCTAGCTGCAAACATGAGAAAATGTCCATACTGTTTGTTTATGGGGATGTAAAAGTAGGCTTTTTATAGGTCTAGACTGACCATCAGAACCTCTGGTGGAAGTAAGAATGCTAAGATTTTGAGAGTTAACTTTCTGAACTTTGAAACTATGAGAAACTTGTTTAAGTAACACAGGTCCAGCATTGTTCTCCTTGTTCTTCCTTTTTTGGATAAAATGTGGTCTGGAGTAAAACGTTTGTCCTTCCTTTTCCTAGATGACCTCCTGTACAGCTCCTGACTGTAGCACTTCTTCTAAGATACAGGAATAAGGTCTAACTGGTCATCTGGAACAGAGGGAGATGTAGTTTTGTAGTTTTGGATGTTTAAAAACTGCAACTTGTAATGCTGATGGAGAATGTTCAGGACCCATTGGTCCTGAGTGATGATTTCCCATTTACTGGCAAAAAATGCAAAGGGCCCACCAATTCTCTTTGAAGGAAAATGAACAATAGACAGAGAGGCCTGGGGTGGGTTTGGGAGGAAGGGGAAGACTGTAGCATAGCCAAGACAAAGCTTATCCCTCTGGGAGTCACAGCCCTGAGGACCCCCATGCATTTCCTTGGGATTTACTTGCTATTCTCTTTTCCTCTTTTGAAATTTTCCTTCTTCTGTCTGGCAGATTTATTTCTGTCTTGTTCAGGTCATAATGGCCATGATATAGATGTGTGTGTGTGTGTGTGTGTGTGTGGGGGGGGGGGTTCTGTTGAGTTTTGGCCCAAAAAGCTGCTTAATTAACAGTTTAGTCTTTCCCTTTTTCTACATTCTCTTGAATCTCCTTTAGCACAAGGTTTAAAGAGGCGATCCTTGACCAAAGGTGCATTAAGGAGCTACATTTTTACATGGCCTACAAGGATGTTCTCATCCAGCCAAGTCATTGAATAACTGACCTCTAAAACCATATTTCTTGGAGAGCTTAACAGCTTGACCAGATGGGTCACAGAGTTCAAGCATTCCCTTCTTCAGAGCCTTATCTTCTATCCTCCCTGCCTTAGCCATCATCTTCTCCAGCAGACACTGCTGAAAGTTAGGAAGGAATGTGGGTCTGTCTGTTCAAGGTTTTGAAGGCTGGGGTTTCAGAAGTCTAAACCTTTTCCCATGTCTGCTGAGTATTCTATTCTTCCTCTTACTGGCAGTAGGATTCCTGGATGGAGATTAAGTAAATCTCTTTCTGGAATCTAGGGACATCACAACTAGAGCAGCTGCAGAATGCTTGCAAAGGAATTTGTGGGAATTCTTGACAATATAGAAGTGGTCGGGTTCCTTTGAGGCAGTGTGTGTGTGGGGGGTTATGGCTCCATATATGCATTGGTAAGTATAACTTTCAGGGCATCCATGACTGGAGGAGCAGCAATTACTCTAGGCTTAGGCAGTCTCATGAAAGTTTTATATCTGAGCTAGGCTTCTGACTATTACTTAAGCTCCAAGCGGAAGTCTTCATTTTATGAAGAGTATCCCCAAAGGAGAAGTAGTCTAGCGAAAAAGCAGAGGATAAGGTGTCTTTGGTGTCTTATTCATATGCTGCAGCAAAGGAGATATTATCAACATAAGCTAGTTCATCTGCTTCAGAGTGATGGAAATCAGAGTCCTTAACTACAGGTTCCACCCTTCTCTTTTTAGAAGGGCCCCATTCACAGCAGATGTTTCCAATGCTGGCTATTTGGATTTTAGAAAAGGCATGAAATCCTTTGCTAGCTGAACAAGTTGGTTGGTGGAAGGCTGGAAGAAGTAGAGAACCTTATTGCCTTCCCTAAACAGAGGCATGCTATCTTTCAGTGGTTTGGTCCGCAGTGCCTTGAACCTCATTGCATTGAATAAAAATTAAGATAGCAACCATATGTAATAAAACTGCAAAAAAAAAACACACTCAGGCAGCAGACTTTAAATGTACACTAAGAAGGTTAATTAGAAGCATAACATGCTAGCATGATCTTTACATTTAAATTGTCATATGCATAAGCAGTATTTATATTTGCCTAACATACAGATGTTGTGGACAAAATGGAGTATAGAGGATATTTATTTACAGGGAATTATACAGAATTCTGTTAGTAAGAATAGCAGGAGTCCTAGTAGGAGTAACAGGGAGAGAGGAAATGAATGATATATTAAACAGAATGATGGATGTATCATAACATGACATCTGTTGTTAACATTGTCTAGCAAAATGCTGTATTAATGAAATATCTGAAAGACTGCATAATGAAGCTGTAAATAATGAATTTACTGAGAAGTGGAGCGTGCCGGTAAATCTTGTTGCAACACAAAGTGGATGTTCAGTAACAACTGGGAAAGAAATACATTGAGAAATGTTATTGCACCTGTTTCCTAGCCTAAGAAAAGACATTTCTGAATCTTGTGCACTAGAAAATGGTGACTGCAAAGGTGTGCCTTGAACTGAAGCTTAAACAGTGTTGGTTTGAGGAAACCTAATAAAGTCTAGGAAGTGCTCACAGGTTATATGAAATATAGAGTTCTGAAACAGTTGAAAGTACTGATGCACAAATATTTACACAGTAACATTTTATATTGTTCTGGTTATCCCATGTCTATAAAGAAAAAGAAAGTCTTCTGGCCATAAAAATGGCGGTGGAAAGTCTTCTGGCCAGAAAAATGGTGGTGGATGGGACAGGAAAAGTGTACAGTGGAAGTTTTGAAGTTTTGTTACATTTGAATGAATGTTTGAGCATGTGTAAGCCCAGCTTGTTAAGAACTGATTTGTAGACTCTTGATAATGCTGTTACTTAAAAGGCAACTGTCATGATGAGCAGAATAAAAGTGTGTTACTTAAAGCTTAAATCAAAGGCAGTGTGATGACCCACCACTGGACCAGTAATCAAGGATCCTCAATCCTCACCACTGGCAACAGTGGGGGATGTTCACTGGGAGGATAACAGGTGCACACACATTATTTCCAGATGCAGCACTCAGCATGAAGTGCAATTTCCCTTACGAGCACACAGAGACAACAGTCAGTCCAGGGCTGATTTCTCCCTCTTTCTCCAGATCCTCAGTAAGACTCCCCACTGGCACAGCTATAAAGTTGGGATTTCAGGTGAGTGGCCAAGCTGAGACCTCCAGCACCCTCTCTGTCCAACCAGTGTTTTGTGTCCCTGTTCCAGTAGCTGACACACACACTCTTTGATGTTTGATTTACACACACACACACACACACACACACACACACACACACACACACACACACACACACACACACACACACACACACACACACACACACACACCTGGGAAAGGCTGGCACAGGTTTACTAGCTATGTCCCCTTCTGCCCAGACTATAAGGTAGTTATTACTGCCACCAGTCATTCCTTATCAGCTACTTTAGGGACCTTAACAAATTGTGTCCAGTTTTACTGTATAATATTAATACTAATACAAATGGTAGTTTGACCAAGAGCAAGGCTTTTAGGAGTGGCCTGCACAGTGTCACCAAATAAATATGCAAGTATTCTCAAAACTTAAATATCTCTACACAGATCAGCCACAATGAAAGGTTTAAATATATTTAATAATAAATAATAAAAGAACAAGACAATTGTAAATACATGTTCACAGTGACATCAGAGTTCAAACCCCCAGAAATATTTAAAATAACATTGCAGTACAGGCTCACACAAATAAAGAAAAACATCTAAACTAAGCTTTACTATATTCCTGACTGAATCTAAGAGAAATATACTACTCCCTAGAAACTTACTATTAGAGCAAGGCAGATGTGGTGAATGTTTTTTTCTTGTTGTCAGGTCCAAGACAGAATGCAGAATGCTCTGTCTCACTAAGAGACTTCTCAAATTAATATCTAAAATATTACTGATGGGATAGCTTGCAGAATTACATTGTTTCTGGTCATCTGACTTCTAGTTCCCAGGCCAAAACTCCCATTGCTGGAAGTTAGCAGCATTTAGCATCTACCTGTAAAAAATATACAGACAAGGGCTTTTCTTCAGATCTTTGGCAGATGCTGGAAGTCATAAAACAATTGCTTAACTTTATGCTTTCAAGACTAGTAATTAGTTCACTCCAAGGACAACAGAGAAAGCCTCCTAGTACTGACCTTGTGTCTCTAGCTGCATTGAAAAATTGAGAGATAGCCTCTTTATTGCGTCCTATAAAGTAATTTAATTTCAGATATTTTTCTAAAGATTGCTGGACTGAGGTTAACCTCTTGTATTCTAGTTTCCACTGTTAAAATATATACATTTAAACAGTTACAATTGTGCAAGTATATTTCTGTTCTCTTCCAGTAGGACACACTGTGGTTATATTTCAAACACTACTTTGCAAATACCTTTTCAACATGCAAGTCTGTACAAGCAGTTTGATATACACATGACGTACAGTTCTAATACATTTGTAACACAGGCATCTTGTATAAATCATTTCAATATTCACCAGTGACATATAATTATTTACAAAATTCCAGCTAGCTGTGCTGGCAGTATCTCCTTTTATTACAGGCAGTAAAAATAAAATTAAGAACTGTACAGCAAATGTTTGCTCAGAAAAGCAAAGAAAGGATACTTTGGCCCAGCTTGCATACAGAAAAAGAAATGAAAGTGCTTTTAAAGGACAAAACTTTGCACTCATCACTGAGGAACTTGAAAAGGCTCTGTATAAAGGGATATACAGATTTAAGACTGAAGTAAATCCAGAAAATTAATTCATAAGTAATAAGAGTATTGCTTATGTGCTACAGAAAGAGACAAAGACACTAAATGAGAAAATGTGAAAATGGGCAAACAGTAGCTACAATAATGTGCAAGATCCACTGAAGGAAAGTAATTCTTTAGAGATAAAAGACATGACTCATAGAAAAGAGAAAAGGAAAGAGATTCTTGACCTGAATGTCATAAAGACAGACATGTGAATATGGTATGATAAAAAAAGAAATAGGTAGAGAACCTGAAGCTACATAAATAAACCTGTCCACAGTGCCTCAGGTGCATGTAATGTGGCACATAGTGGATTTACAGAGGGATAAATGTGAACTATTAGGAGGTTTGTAGACTCTTGATGCTGTTATTTAAAAGCAAAGTGTCATGATGTGCAAGGGGAAAGTGTGTTACTTAAAGCCCAAATCAAAGAGAGTAAAAATAAAATTAAGAACTGTACACAAATGTCTGCTCACAGTAAAATCACTTCCCTAAAGGAAAGCCAGGATACTACAGCCTAGCTTACACAGCAAAAGAAATGAAAGTGTATTTAAAGGGAAAAATGCAAGTATCACTGAGGAACTTGAAAAGGCTCTGTATAATGAAATATGTGGATGTAAGATTGAAATAAATCTGGAAGATTAATTCATAAATAATGAGATTTGTTAATGTGCTAAAGACACTACCTGAGAATACCCAGACCTTGTAAATGGGCAAACAGGAGCTACAATAGTATGCTGGACCCACCAAAGGAAAGTTATTCTTTAGAGATAAAAGGACTTGCACAGAAGAGACATGAATGCCATAAACATATAATACAACAGATGGGTGAGCATGGTATGATAACAGAACAAACAGGTACAGAGCTTGAAGCTCTAGAAACAAACCTAAATATAATTGGAAGTGTGCAGAGTGCCTCAGATGCATGTAAAGTGAAATATAGTCTAGTAATGGAGTTTAAACTTAAAGACTCACCACATGTTTCTGATGTAAATGCTTCTCCGGAAGACCTACAGATAAAAATGTAAAAACAGGAAAAGGGAAAAACAAATAAAAATAACTGTAGCTGTCTTACCCTTCTGCATCAAGAAAAGGAAAATCTTCCTATAAATGAAAACTCAGTAACTGAAACAATGACTGAATGCAGCTTGTGAAACAAAGTAATAAAAGGTAGACCAACCTGATATTTTGGAATTTATGCTTCTGTACAGAAAAGTGGAAAGCATGGCCAAGTATACACCAACTGTTGTTTGTCTTTTCGGCTTTTCCCAGTTAGGGGTCACCACAGTGGAACTCCGGTCCGCTAATGATTGGCAGTAGATTTTTATGGTGCCAAGTTTCCAGCCCGATGCCCAACCTTCAGCGAAGGCATGCCCATTCACGCATGTCTTTCGTAGGCTACTCAATCGCAGGGAGGACATGCGGACTCCACACAGAAGGCACTCCAGCCGAGAATCGAACAGGAGAACCTCTTACTGTGAGGCAATAATGCTACCGCTGTACCGCCGCGGCTTGTCAAGTGTACGCCAACTGTAGAAGCCTTATATTACACTGGAAACAGTACCATACTAAAGTCTCAGCAGGAAAATGAAAGGGTCAAGCTGAGTTGTAATCTGAAAAAGAATCAAACTTCAGAAACACTGAGTCTGAATTACTTCCAGTGCAGTCACAAATAACAGCTACTATCCAAAATTCAGAGAGATTAGACAATGGCAATTGATGAAAGTGTGCTGCAGAGGGCATGTGATGATGGACCTCCTATCCAAGATGAGTCCTGCCAATAAGTTTATAAGCTTCTTGGAATGAATGAAAAAGTGACAGAGTAATCAGAACAGCCCACTAAACCTGAAATCCAAATAAAATAAATGTATCTGCAAAATCAAAAAAATGCAATAGAAGAATCAAGAACTGAAAGCCAAAACATAAAAGTATGATCAGAAGTTTTTGTCTTAAACTCAGGAAATGAATGCTCCACAATTGCCATGTGTTATTATATTTTTATTTTTTCTAAGAGTGTGTAGAACAATGAAAAGTCCTTATTAATGCATTGTAATTGTACTGACTTTATTTCAGTTCGATAAGCGTTATGTATGTTGAGCCTGGGCTCTTTAACAAGTATGTGATTCATATATGTGATCTCAGTTGCTGATGCTTTGGTATATACAACATTCCTTTTAACATCCTGGTTGATTCGATGGATGCTTACTAAGTGATAGTTTTAGATGGATGCTTACTAAGTGATGGTTTTATATCTTGCTTAGCAGTGTACTGCTATATTCTGATAATTTGCTCTATACAGCTCATTACAGTGTATTACTATAGTTCTTAATCACTACACCTCCTGCTAAACCTATTTTGACATTACATTAATAAACTTTGTTATTTTCTGTCTACTCCTAGAATAGTCCATATTATCTTACTTTAAGTAACTAAAATTGTGTAAGCAAGTTTAACATGAACTGTATTTTAACTTTAATTTGTTAGGTACGTGCCTGCCCTGTACTGGAAAGTGGCTTTGACATTCCCCCAAAGGAAAAGTCCTTTTACTCTAAGGGCCACTTACCAAATTAGCCACTTTCCTTTCACTTCACCATTAGATCACACTGTGTAATCCATTTACTTCGTATCCCTTGTTTCTTGGTGTTTGCATTCAGTAAATGAAAGAAAACCTGTTCGACTTTGTGGCTTCTTGCTAGTTGCTGAACACCAACTAAAAATGATTGCTTTCTGTAATAAATGGCCTGAGGTTGTCGAAACCCACAACACTCCCCTACCCTACCTCATATCCCTACCCACCCCGTCTTACTCTATCATTATACTTCCCAGATACACTATTCACTCATGACACCAACTCCCTATACCTAACCAAGCGACTTAAATTGTATCATAGAAACATTCCTGTTTCTGTTCACCAATTCCTAGTTTCATCTAAAATTTAGCATCATTCCCAACTGCCTTTCTTCGTTCTATACTGCGTTGCACTATAGCCACTCCTACTCAGACTCCTCCTCAACAGTACCTGTAATGCATTTATAAACAAAACTTCCCCTTCTATTCATCACTGCAATATTATCTCATATACTACAATCAAATTAATATTTATCTCTCATTTCTTCCTCTGTAATGTCTCTCAGCCTTTCCCTAACCTCTATATTGCTTACACCCCTGCACCCTCAATCTCACTACAGCTGTATACAATTAAAACAGTCCTTCTTGCTTTACTACTCTTCCTTCCTTCCCCATAGCTATTCTACACTGTTAACAGAGCCCTCACCACATATATTCATACCTATTCTCCACATCTATACTCTTAAAAATCCAGGCATTTCAACACCACCTATAAGCCTACCAACTAAATACAGTCTATTATTCTACATTTTGCCTTCTACTTTTCTCAAATAAACCTTCCCTACTTCCTATCTTAACTCCATCCTCATCTTCTATCCTTCAAACCCCTATATTTCTTACATTTCAGAAACATGTTTCTCCTACAGCTCCTGATATTACTACCTCTTCTCCTGCTTACACATATAACACCCTGCTAACATCCACTGCCCTTACAATTCCAACAAACTCTTATATTGTGTCCCCCAAGTGAAATACTTCTGAACATCATCTCTCAAACAATCATACCCTATTTATATCAGCATTCATTTATCTTACCATTTAAGTACAATTATTCAAAGCAACAGCCATTTACTTAGAAATTAGGTATTAAACATAAAATCAAGCAAAAATTATTTTACTGGTACCATCAATAACTGCGGTGGTGGTGCTGCAGTAGCATTGTCGCCTCACAGTAAGATGTTGTCCTGTTCGATTCTTAGCTAAAGCGTCTTCTGTGTGGAGACATGCGTGAATGGGCTTTGTTGAAGGTTGTGCGTCAGGGCTGACAACTCGGTACGTAAAAATCTACTGCCAATCAATAGCGGACCGGAGTTCCGCTGTGGCGACCCCTAACTGGGAAAAGCCGAAAGATACAACAACAACAATCAAGCCTCCACAAACATAAAACTTAGCAGTGACAAACCCAGGTCTGACTCGGCATATTCAGACACTGGACAGAATACTCCCATCAGCTCCTTTATCGCTACCATCTCACCCACAGTCCCACCCTAGCCTTCATACATACCATACCAACTTGCAAAGTATTTATTACAAACTCCCTGAAGTGCATGCATGGATAGCACTACACACTTCAGGGTTCTTAGTTATCACAGAAACATGGCTCCATCAGGAAACAATAAAAAAAAAAAAAAAATGAAGAAATCGTCCTGCTGGATTCTAACATTATCAAATTAGACAGAGCCAAGAGAAAAGCTGGGGCTTGCTCTACAAAAACACTCTGAATATCTCTTTTCCCCCACATCCTGACAAGTTTCTCTAATTTGGAAATTCTACTAACCGTGCTAAAATTAAACACTTACAAGACAGTGGAATATATTCTCTGCTGGGCCTCCTAAAAAATCCCTCATGAAACCATAATACTGGGTGATGTTAATTTAGACTGGCAAACCATACCATCTGAAAATCCAGCCAGTAATATACACCTGTACAAATTCACCCATCTTATAACCATACCAACTAGATATAACAAATCCACAGCTGTTATGATGTAATCCTCAAGTTTCTAAACAATAGGAGTGTGCTGTTAATTGGCTGGGCTGATTAAAGGTTAATGTTGTTAATCAGATTAATAGTATTAGCAGCAATAATATGGAACAAAATATTATTCTTCCAGTTTTATACCAGAAGTGAAATGTGTGCACATGACATGTAACTAGGACTCTTAGCACTTGAAATCACAACAGCTCACATAAACTTCAATTGAGAATTATGTGACTATACTCTTTCTCTATCCAGTCTTCCAAAAATGCCATGTAACAATCATTCACCTATGCAGAAAAACACTTGGCTGAACACTGTCTTCAGCTTTTCATTTAAAAAGCCATCACCACTGCACAGATATTAAACCCATTCCTAAAACCTAGGAAGAACAATACCCATTTTATTGTATCTACAGACCTCTCTAAGTTGCAAACTATCAGGTATAGCCAACAACTACTTTTCTGTCATACCTCAGTGATGTCAGCACAGGTCAGCAATAATACACCTAAATTATACATATGGACTCTCAGAGGAATACTGATATCAATTGTTTTGAGAAGTGTGCGTGTGTGCGTGTGTGTGTGTGTGTGTGTGTGTGTGTGTGTGTGTGTGTGTGTGTGTGTGTGTGTGTGTGTGTGTGTGTCAAAGGGGAAGGAAGCATGTGTGTCAGGCAAAACATACAATATCATCTTCATGAATTTCATCTCTTGCCTTGCTCTGAGCTGAGGACCTCAGTGCTTATTTCTTTGCAGCTGCTGACTTTATGAATTTCGTCTCTTGCCTTGCTCTAAGCTGAGGACCTTGGTGCTTACTTCTTTGCAGCTACTAACTTTATGAATTTCATCTCATAGGTTCATAGGTAGGTACTAGGCTATCTGCCCAAAGACATTTATAAGCCTAGCCAGAATGTGTTGGCTTTCGCCACCCCCTTAGATTAGTTCCCTATGCCTCTGTCCAGAAGAGCCATTGAAATGATCCCCGGGGTAAACTTTCTGTTTCCTGTCCACTCATCAAGGTTTCTCTTGAAGAGGGTTAGTGAGGAGCTCTGCCTAATGTAGATTGGAATCTTGTTCCAGAACATGGGAAGTCCCTGGGACAGGATCTATCCCTCCAGCACGTCCTATTTATTGTTGTGGTCTAGATCCCTAAAGCGTGTGGCTTGAAAGGATATGGTTTTCTTTAGGTGGAGCATGTCCATCAATTCTGGGTTGGACATGGCCTTGTATGTCAGGCAGAGATCACCTCTGAGTAGGCGGTATGCAACTGAGTACAGCTGGAGTTTCTTCAGTCGAGCTGCATAAGGCATCTGTTTGAGGCCAGTGATCCTCTTGGTGAGGTACTTCTGTGGTCTTTCCAGCTGTTGCAGGTGTCTTGTAAGGTACATCCCAAATGGGGCATTGTACTCTATGATGGGTCTGATGAGTGATGCGTAGAAGGGCACAATGACCTCTTTTGATCTGGATGCAAACCCTTTTGTGATTAGGTGGGCCACATAGAAGGATTTTCTAACCACTTTGGCAATGTGATTATCAAAGGAGAGGTTACTATCTACTTGGGTCCCCAGATCCCTTATTATGTCTTCCATATTTAAGGGGCTACCACCTATGTGGTAGGTTGTGGGTACTTTGTTTTTTCCAAAGGGAATGACTATGCACCTTTTGGCATTTAGCTTGAGGCCATGGTTTTGACACCAGGTATCTGTTTCAGTAAGACCCTTTTGGAGGATGTCTGTGTCAGCCGGGGAGTCAATTATAGCCCCTAGTTTGCAGTCATCTGCGAACCTGGTCCACCATAGTCCTCCTGTGCTTGCCTGTACCTCTGAGAAGTATATGCCAAATAGGAGGGGTCCTAGGACTGAGCCCTGGGGAATGCCACTTGTAACCGGTTTAGAGTCAGACCTAGCTCCCACAACTCTTGCCATGTGGGTTCTGTCTGTGAGCCAGTTGGCAACCCATCTCGTGACATAGGGGTTTTTGTTCAGGCTGGTGAGCTTGTTTATAATACCTGAATGGGGAATGGTGTCAAAGGCCTTCACAAGGTCTAGGTAAGCTGTGTGGACTACTTTTCCCTCATCTATAGCCTTGGTAACTGTCTCAAAGAAGTTCACCAGGTTTAGGAGGCATGATCTGCTCTTAACAAAGCCAAACTGGGTAGGGTCCAGTGTTTGGAGGTTCCCAATGTCTCTGTTAATGAGATCCATGATGATGCACTTCATAGCCTTGCAGAACAAGCTAGTCAGGCTTATAGGCCGATAATTCCCGAGGTCTGTTGTGGCTCCACCTTTGTGGAGCAGAATAAACGTTGCTGTGCACCACTCTATGGGCACGTAGCCTGTGGAGAGGCTGAGTTTGAACAGTGTGTTTAGGTGAGGGGTTAGTTCATCTTTGAGCTCGTGGAAGATGCAGCCTGGGACACCGTCTGGTCCCACTGATGCTATGTTTTTGGCTTTGGAGAGGGCTGTTTTAACCTGAGTGCCTGTGATTTCAGGGGCACTACATTCTTCTGGTATAGTTATGGGCCCTTTTGGGGGTGAGAGGGAGGTGAAGTTTGCGCCAAACCTGTCTGCCAGGATGTTGGCTATATCAGTCGGTTCAGTGTATTTTGTACAATTCTGCACTAACTCTGAGCAGATCTGAGAACTGCCACTTGATTCTTGACATAGCTAAAGAATGCCTTGTGGTTATCTTTGGAGTCCTTGGCAATTTTTCTTTCGAAGCTAGCCTTGGATGATTTTATGAGGAATCATAGTTTCCTGCTGATACTGATCAGGGATGTCTTCCCTTCTTGGGATTTTACTCTTTTCTGTACTAGTTTCCTCCTTGTATTGTATAGCTTGTTTATGACAGGGGTCCACCAGACTGGTTTCCTTTTCTTGGAGGAGTGAGTCTTGGTTTTGCTTGAGATAGCACGATCCATGCATTCTTGTTGGTGCCTGTAGAGTGCATTAATAAAAGATTTTGCAGCTTGGACAGCATCATCCTTTAGCATGGGGACTTTGAAACTTTCCACCTTATTCTTAAGTAACGTGGAGTTTGCTTTTGAAAAGTTTTTGATGGTGGTTTCTTTAACCGGGGGTGGGAGCGGAATGTGGATATCCAGAGTGAATGGTTTATGGTCAGACCTAACCAGCAAGGGGCTGACCTCTGGTGTGGAACACTGGTCTGCCATGTTGGTGATGATCAGGTCCAATATGCTGTCACCTCTGGTGGGGGTGTTGACCAGTTGATCCAGGGCGTTTGAGTTTATAAATTCTAGGAAATGTTGTGCAAGGGAGTTATTACTTGAGTAGTTCTCCCAGTTAATGTTTGGGTAATTGAAATCACCCAATATCAGGGTGTTTGGTAGGACCTTTATGTTTCCTAGTGTTTCCAGAAATGCGGAATGGGGGTCCTGGGACATCTCTTGCCTTGCTTTGAACTAGGACCTCGGTGCTTATTTCTTTGCAGCAGCTGACTTTATGAATTTCATCTCTTGCCTTGCTCTGAGCTGAGGACCTCGGTGCTTATTTCTTTGCAGCTGCTGACTTTATGTATTTCATCTCTTGCCTTGCTCTGAGCTGAGGACCTCAGTACTTACTTCTTTGCAACTGCTGATATACCTCACTACAAGTGCACTGCTGTTAACTGCACTGCTTATTCAGCCAATGCTGTTGTTTTGTGCACTTACAAGGGTAAAGGTTGTACTGAGAGTTTCTGGCAAGAAACATACTTCCATTGTTGTTCTAATAATCCTCACAACAAACAGAGAATAAGGCATGTGAGAAACCCTCTTCTAATCATACAAACTCAGACAGATCTAACCCACCCTTTTATAATATTGCCATTAATTACAACCTCCAGGGTTACTGCATGCACCTCACAGCTGGGGATGGTCACATTCCTGAACTAGTACAGGCCAAGTTTACTTTAATTAGGATAAAGTCACAGCAAATATAATTGTGAAAATCTGCCAGGACTGGAATTGGCATCTACCTCTGGTCTTCCATCATTAGACATCTCCAGGGTTTCAGCTCTGCATCTCAGCCTAGGATCAAGGCAGTCAGTAATATATTCTAATGAAGTGTAATGTGGTGAAACTAAACCCAAAAAAAGTGCTCCTAAAGGAGAAGAACCTTGCAGAAACAGTGAAGTACAGTATACTGAAGAAGCAACAATCTCAAAAACCCTGGTTTGAATCCTGACTACTAAAACTTGTAAATTCAGTGATCCTAGGAAAATTGCTTAGCTTACCAATGCTCCAATGTCCACTTTGACAAATGGAATTGTGGTCTGCCTGGGTAAACTTATCGTCAAACACACACACACACACACACACACACACACACACACACACACACACACACACACACACACACACACACAGTCTTAAGTGCAGCAGTACTTGAATTTCTTCATGTTTTATATATATATATATATATATATATATATATATATATATATATATATATATACAGACAAGTGTCCCCGCAGTGTGTTGAATTTTTGTTTAGAATGCTTGAATTCCCAGCCTCTCTGACTTGTGTTACAATTAGTGGTGAGTCATTGCTTACTAGGATAAGTGGATACATATGTTGCAGTCAAGACAGTTACTCATGGTCTTTTTTAGGATTGGTCTGAACATAGGCTTGTAGCCAGAAAACAGTTTTTCCACCATACTGCAAGCAATGTAAATGGTTGATTTTTTTTATGAAGCTGATGCTACCTTTTAACTATGAAAATACTAAACCAAAGAAGTAAAAGAGAGTGCTGACGGTTTGCAATATTTGTCCATGTAGAGTAAAATTAGCTGAGATTCATTTATTGTCTTGAAAGTCAGAACAAATGAATGATGCTGAGGAGAGTATGTGGCCAGTGCGGTCGCTCTTATTTAACTTTGTAAGTATGCAGCTGGCTAGAATGCATTTTATCAGATGCCAACAAAAATGTTTTCTGCATTTTTCTTCAGAGCTTCAGATGAAAAACAGTGGAACTGGACAAATGGAAATATTTTTCAAAAGGTCACAGCTGTGGCATGAGAGCAAAACATTTTTGAGCTAAGAACCTAAGCTGTGCAGTAAGCTCTCAATACATTTTAGGTTATTTCTATTTGGATTCCTTGAGCTGTCTCAGTTGCTGTTTCCTGCAGCTCAACAGATCTATTGCTTACTGTTTCTATAGTTGTCTTAGCACCAGCTAGCTGAATATACAGAATCAGGCGAAGTCTAATTTTTCTTCACTCATTGTGATTAGCATTACATAGACACCACTTCTGAAGAAGAAGGTCTCCTGGTCATTCCCTGCTGCTCGCATAACAATACATCTATTAAATATCAAGCTCAATTATTGATTTTTAACACTGGATTAAACATACCCTAGTTTGTCAACAGAAATGTGTATACAGTTCATTACCCTGTTACATTTTTGATTCACCTCAGCATGATTTGCTGTTTCCGTAGATCCTTTAAGATCTGGAGGGACTTCTCCTACATTTGAAGGATCCCCAGTAGTGAACGCCTTTTACAGTAAGTCATAGATACTGGTTTGCTCTAGTTAAGGATCTGAATCCAGTCTGCTGATTTTTGTTAGCCATAAAGTATTAAAAATCATTGTGGGCTAAGTTTTCACGAGAAGGCTTTCACAATGGTTTTGGTTAATAAGTAAGTTAAGTTTCACTTCCATAATGACATCTTTATTTAATGTATTTACCTTTTCTGACAAAGTAGCTGCGGTGGTGGTACTGCGGTAGCGTTGTCACTTCACAGTAAGACGTTGTCCTGTTCGATTCTCAGCTAAAGCGTCTTCTGTGTGGAGACATGCGTGAATGGGTGTACCTTAGTTGAAGGTTGTGCGTCAGGCCTGGCAAGCCGGTACTTAAAAATCTACTGCCAATCATTAGCGGACCGGAGTTCTGCTGTGGTGACCCCTAACCGGGAAAAGCCGAAAGATACAACAACAACCTTTTCCTGACAAAGTTAGTTCATCTAGGTTTTCATTGCAGACCCGAGGTGGTATTCAAACTGACTTGAGGTAATTGGGCCTGCATACCAGGACAACCCCTTGCTTTTTTCTTAGGGGAGGTGGTGATGTGTTGCTTTTGGAAAGAAATAGAGGCAGGAGTAGCTAATTATAATGTCAGGGTTTTATTTACATATATATATTTTATTTATTTATTAACATTTGATTACTGGGAAACTCTGACTGGGTAGAAATCCATTTTCAGAAGAGGCCCAGGGAAAAAAGCTCCAAATTATTACAAAACATTTTAAGAACAATAATTTTACAATCTTCAAAAATAAAACGAATACATCTGCAGTTTAAATAATTGTAACAAATTCAACAATTTAAAAGCATTGGTTAAGAATTGATGATGTATATGACAATCATTTAATAACTGAAAACTTTTAGACAGCTTGTAAAAAAATTAAAGGTAAGTTAGTTTAATACAAATATGAATTGCAATATGAAGTGAGAGAAAAACAGGCATATGTTATATTTAGAGTGAAAGTCAAAGAATAGAATTAGATAGCAGTAAGGAAGTAAGTGAAGAAGGGAGATTAAGGAGGTATAAGGAATGAAAAGGTGCTTGTTCACATTTAGGGATAGAGTTTATCCAGTTTTTGAGCAAGAACAGAACCAGATTTTAGTTAGAAAGTCTTTCAGAATGCTTTTGAAAGATAGGAGGGAGGCTATAGACCTGATGGATACAGGTAAGGAGTTTCAGGCCTTAGCTACCTTGTACAAGTAGAGACAATGCCTAGCAGCATTGCTAGGTTTGTAGACAGACAGGAGTTTTTGGTCACTGGATTGCAATGACCGGCTGGGAACATAGTTGTGTGGAATGTTTTTTAGTGCTGGCCAGGCTGGCAGATGGATGCTGGATAATTTTATAGGTGGTAAGAAGTTGTGTAAATGTTAGGTGATGTGGTGGTTCTAACCAATTTAGGCTTTTCAGTGCTATACAGTAGTGGGTTCTGAAAGGGGTATGTGCAACAAATTTAGCAACTTTGTTATAGCACTGTTCAAGTTTTATTTTTTGTGAAGCCTGGAGGTTAGTAGGCATGGGAGCACCATAAAGAAGAGGGGGGAGGAAATAAGTAGTGGAAAATGTAGTTTTAGTTATGTCTGTGAGAACGTTTTTGGCTCTGTAAAGCATCTCTAGGTTTTGATGAGTTTTCCTTATGCAGTTTTGTATATGCAGGTCGAATTTAAAGTTAACATCCAAGACTTTAAAGTTAACATCCATTATCACCCCTAATAGTTTACTATGAGAAGTGACTTCAATGGTTATATTATCAAGAGAGAGGACTTTAAATTTAGTTTTTTCATGAGAGAGGGGTTTGGGGAAAAAAGTAGTAATTGGGTCTTTTTTGGGTTTTGCATGAGTTGTGAGTTACAAAGCCATGTTTCAGTGGCTGTTAAAGCTTCCTGAGCAATTTTTCTGTGTTGTACAATGTTGCCAGATGTGCAAATGAGAGTGGAAAAATCTGTGTATTGTATTAGGGTAGCCTGTTGTGTGGAAGTATAGAAGGTGTTGGTGAAAATGTTAAAGAGAAGGAGAAAAAGGATAGAGTCTTGTTGTACACTGGTGATGACTGGGAGGTAAGGAGAGAGCATGGAGTGCCATTTTACTGACTGATACCTATTGGACAGATAGCTTCTGAACCACTGAAGGGTGGGCTGAGAGAGACCTAGTAAGCACATTTGAAGTAGAAGTTTGCTGTGACAAACTGTGTTGAAGGCTTTAGAGAAGTCTAGAAATAAGAAAGAGACCAGTTTGCCATTATCTCTAACTTTATTGACAGTATCTATATAGGTTAGAAGGGCAGTGCTAGTACTTTTCTAAGGACAAGAAGCCATGTTGTGTAGGAGATAGGAGTTCTTCCTGCTGGAGACAGTGTAGCAATTGTTTCTGAATACATTTTTTCAAGTAGTTGGGCAAGGGGATATAAGATTGCTATAAGTCTAAAGTTATTAATGTTTGTTGAAGTTTCTTCTTTATGCAGAAGAATAATGTGTGACTTTTCCAGAAAAAAAGAACACAGGATTTGCGGACTGACCTATTTATAAGGATTGAGACAGGATAAGCAATGCTGTTGGCTGCTATTTTTAGGTACTCACTTGGAAGGTCATCAGCAGAAGAACAGCATGAGTTAAGTTTGCTTAAGTTTTATATAGCATGTGGGCACAGGTTTGAAAGTGAAAGTGGATGTGGTGATATGTGGCTGTTGGGCAGGGTTGGGATTAGATGTTGAGGAATCCTTGGTTAATGATGATATGCTGTCTCTAAAAAAAGAGTTGAAGAAATGTATTGTAGTTTCAAGTGCTGAGTTATTTGCGGAGGGGTTTGGGTTGAATTTTTGGCTGGGAAGTAAGATTTCTTTAATGGATTTCCAGTTTTTTTTTTTTACGGTTGTGTTTAATATTATTCTGAAATGTATTATATTATAGTTTTTTGTCTTCGTTTTTTTGCTTTTTAGTACGATTGCAAAGCATTCTGAAGTTTTCAAGATATCGAGGTGATTTATATTTTTGCTATTCTTTCCATGCTATTTCTCTATCCTGCATTAGCATTCTACACTTTTAGGATAGCCAGATTGCATTATTTATTTTCCGTTGCTTCCTTCTGGGAGGTGCAAGGCTAGTTAGGATATTAAAGTTGTACTGAATTCAGTTATATCATCATCTAAAGGGAGGATTTTTAGGAAGTTCCAGTTAATAGTTGATAATGTAGTAATGAACATTTTTGGGATAAACTTGGAAAAGTTGCATGTTTTATAAATAGGCTGTTTAACTGGATGTATGAGATGTCTCATCATATAGATTGGGAGATGATCACAGAGGGAGTCTAACATTGTACCTGTGATGGACTATTTGTCAGGGTCCGATACTAGGAACCAGTCTAATACAGAATTTGATGTCTTGCTATAATGGGTTGGGCTATTAATTACTTGCCTGAAACCATATAAGTTCATGCTAGATGTAGGGGAGTTAGAGTTTATGTCCAACCGACTGACATTAACATTACCTAGTAATATTTTTTCTTGTGGAAATGTTATGGATATCCATTGGAGAATATCTTCCAGTATAGCAGTGTCACCAGGAGGGATATAAAAGACAGTAATACATATCTGTTTATAATTGTTTATTTTAAGGAAAGCAATAAGAAGCTCTGCTGAACTTAATTTTGATGTTGGTTTGTTGTTAGGGGAAATGTGGTAGGTATTGGGAAATATTAAAGAAATACCACCACCTATCTTCTTTATGCAGCCATTACAGATGACATTATAGCCAGGAGGTGTAACTTTGGGTTTAAGCCAAGTTTCAGTTACAGTGAGAACATCAGGCTTATGTTGGGCGATCCAGGTATGTAGTTCACCAGTTTTATTTCTTATACTTCTAACATTTATTGCAGCAAAAGTAGATCACCAGGATTGGGGATTGGCTGATGTTGGGTTACAGAAGTGTGTGGGAGAGAATTATCATTGTGTTGTGATAGGTGGGGCCAGGATTAGGGTGTATATCTCCTTCTAGAAGGATTTTAGTATATTTGGGAATTATGCATACTTGCTTTTTGAAGAGGATTCTTGCACTTAATTTTGTTTTGGTTTGAGCTGAAGTGCAAATAATCAGCCTATATTTGGAGTAAATGTGAGGGTCAATATTAAATAGGTGTGGTGCAATGTGTGGAGAGTGTAAACAGGAAGTATGGATAGGTGGTTCGGACAGAGTTGGAGAGATGTTGCGATATATTATTGAATCATGGTAGGATGAAAGATGGCACAGTAAGAGGAGAAGAACAGAATAAACTGAAGAGTGGCGTTAGTTAAGTACAGGAGAATGCTAACTGCTGGAAGATCAGCAAATGAAGAATATGAGATTGCATTCTAAAGAAGAAAGTGGATTACTGGTGCAGTGATTGCTTGATATGGATAATGTAACTGAACTTTAAGCTACCTTTTCATAGAGTTTATCACTACAGAATACAAGGGGCAAGCAAGTAAGGATGTTTCAATTCCCTTCAGAAAAGAGAGCAGATGACACAGCTGGGGAATGAGGTCAGACACCATTACAAAGTGAGTGAGATGGGGAAGTGCTGAAAATAGCACTGTAATGACTGGAACCATTAATGAAAAATGTGAAAACTTCTGCACAGGTACTAAAACAAACTGCATCAAGAGCACAGAAGGCTCAGGAAAGGAATCTAGTGCATTTTGGAGTGCAGGAAATACACTACTGGAGAAGTACTTTATATTTGATAATTTAGTTAAACTGCCTGGAATAAATGTGTTACATATTTGTGCTGTTAGTCAATTAATCTATTTCTGGTTGCTTTCAAAGCTCAGTTTGCTGTATTGACTTTTCTGGATTATTTTGAGGAACATAGGAAGACCATTCAGAGGAAGGACTTCTTGTGTTATAATTTCATTTTGAAGAAAAGAAAGACTAGTTGTGTATTCGGTTTGAAGAGGAAAAGAGTATGCAGCTGTTCTACAGAAATGAAGATATTAAAATGTGATGATGCCATTACATGACAGGGAAGGGATATACTGGGGATGGGAGTTAACCACTGAATTAAAAGTTACTGATAAAAATTTAAAACATATTGAAAATACAATAAACGCATTTGAAGCACTTGAAGGTAATGAGGTGCAAAGCAGAAACACAGCAGAGTACTGAAGAGTTAACCTATAAACTCATCTTCAAACGTGAAAAGATTATTTTATACTATTTATTTATGTTTTAACTTCTCATTTGTTTACAGATCAACATCAATGGGATAAATACACATGCATACATTTTAGATTTACATTAATTCCTAAGTTAAAGGGTTATTAAAAGGTAATGAATGCTGAACCATCACTGTTCTTTTTATATATATTTTTAAAATAGAAAAACAATTTTAAATATACTTCAGATGTAAAACCTCATTCAAATGCTCTTTCTTTCAGTTCGCTTAATAAAAGTGTAAACAGCACCCGGAATTTAAAACAAAATGAGAGACGTAACCATATTTACAAACTTTAAATAAAGCACAAAC